>NW_023658725.1:0-2500 GCF_015228065.2 Penaeus monodon | reverse complement strand
ATGAAGAAGGGAAAAGGAAAGCGGGAATGAGGAGCTAGGAACGAACGAGGAGGGACCGGCGTCACTGGAAGCTAACTGTAATGCATGAGCTTCTAGGGAAAAAACATACGACCAAAGATAGTAGATAGTTTGACAAACGGGTAACATATTTCGGTATCGTGTGTGCGTTTTAGCGTGGCGAGCGATCGAGGTTTGGACATACCATATATTTAGAATTTTGGGGCATTTAGTTTGCGGTTCTCGTAGTTAGCTGTTTGGCTGGGAATTTTAGGAGAAATCTACTTCATTTCGGAAGATTCAACAACTAATGTGTGAGAAAAATAGTAAATATTGGGATTGCAAATAATCATGTCAGTTACGGTTATTGGAGTGATTAGTTCTGTACATCTTTAATTCCTATATTGGGGTGTCGAATCAATAGTATGACTCGTGTGAGAATTGTTTCTGTCTTGACCCTATAGTGAATGTAAATCATTTTAAAATGCAGTGCGATTGTTATTTCTAATCCTGCTGATCATACCTATGTCTGCTTTATTTCAGAGAATGATAGTTAAAATCTCAATAAATGGCTTTCTATTTTATAAATCTATTACAGTAGGAATGACGAAAAGTTTGAGAAGCCAAATACAAAAAACATTGCATTGTGTTCGAAACGTATAACATCACTAGGCATACTTAAAAACATAGTTTACACTCTCTCTTCTACTCATCGCTTACTCTCTCCTTCTCACTCTCACTCTCTCACTCTCATCTCTCTCTCTCTCTCTGTCTCTCTTTCTCTATCTCTCTGTCTCTCTGCTCTCTATCTCTCTGTCTCGTTACCTCTCTATTCTCTCTCTCTCTCTCTCTCTCTCTTCTCTCTCTTATATTATAATATAGTATATAATATATATTAGACTATATATATATATATAGAGATGGTTTGTGTATGTGTCTGTGTTACGTGTGGTGTGTGACACACCTACACCACACACCTACACACACACACACACAAACCACAATACACCACACCACACACATATTTTTTAATAACTTATATATATTATATATTATATATAATATATATATATATAGATATCTTATAATTATGTGTGTGGTATTTATTATATATAATATATAGTAATATACCGATATTATATATATAGTATTATATATATAATATATTCATATGTCATATATATGTGGTGTATGTATGCGTGTGTATGTGTATATCCAATTATAACCATTTATTGTATATATATATCATAACATATATATTTGTATAAATATATATTTATATATAATAGATATAATATATATAATATATATATATATATATATATATATGGTGTGTGTGTGTGTGTGTGTTATGTGTGTGTGTGTGTGTGTGTGTGTGGTTGTGCATTACAAAGACACAACGATTAAATATATATATATATATTACGTATATATGTGAATACTATGTGTAATACAATCACAATCATGTGTGTGTGTGTGCATATATTATATATATATATATATATATATATATATTATATTATATATAAAATATATATATATATATATATAATATATATATATATATATTGGTATATATATATACATATAATATATATATATCTATATATATATATATAATATAATATACCATGTATGCATAAAATACTACGTATATATAAATATCACACACGCATACATTTATTTATAATGCTGTGCCTGGCGGACGCCTGCAGATCCGGTCAACTCCAGGAGCTCGTAGCGCAGATATCAGCCGCCACGAGATGCCGCCCCTGCCCCGACCCCCGAGGACCCGGACGAAGATTACGAGGACGTGTGGACGCGAGAAGGACCTGGACGAGATCTGTGAGGACGTGTGGACGAGGACGCCGCCGAGTTAGGCCTGGGCCAGGACTACAGGAGGTCAGGACGAATCCGAAGTCAAGGAGGACCTGGGGCGAGACTTTCGAGGACATGGTGAACATCGAGACGGACAGATTTCACCAAGGATCAGGAGGATGGGCGACGACAGGGACGAGCAGCCACGAAAAGGCCACAGGGCAACGCACGAGTACGAGACGACCCAAACCAAGTTAGGTCACCCTTTGAAGGCGCCTCGAGGGCGAGGCGCGAGTAGGTGGCCGAGCAATATAAGATGGGATAATTCTATTTCTGTTCAGATGTGGATAATTCTATTTCGGTTACAGGATGTGGATAATTCTATTTTGGGTTACCAGTGGACCACGTGGCTGTTTTCCATGTGGATCCAAATGTCCCAAATAAGAACCACCCGCTCAGCGAGGGCGGAGGTCACATTTTATATCTGACCTCGTTTGACCCGGGAGTTCGTGCTAAGCTACCACCGCGCTAAGGTCAGCCCCCGCTCCCTCCAGGTGGGCTGACCGTGACCCCCGCGCGGCCCGATAACCGTTATAACTAAACATGTCGTGTTTCTTATACTGCGTGGTGTCCAACTCTCAGAAATAAAGAGTCAAGCCGAATACCAGTATCAATACCCCTGCAA
>NW_023658724.1:0-17500 GCF_015228065.2 Penaeus monodon | reverse complement strand
TCCAATCCTCCCCCAATACAGTCTTCAGTGTATATGTGGGAGACAAGTACAATACGGCCTTTGTCTGAGAATGTTGCACATATTTCCACTACATGTGCCTATTGTTAAGGCTCTGGCATCCCTCACAAATGCTTGGATTTTTAGCCTCATCGTCCATGAGTCAGTCTTGTTTGGCCCGATTCCTTAGCCTTGTTAATGCACTTCCACTTTTCGTTGGGATGGATGCTATCCACCCGAAAACTTACAAACTGCCAAGTCATCTCTACTCTCTTGCAGTTTATTTCTGGAGATATGCCTGCATTGTTCTTTCATTTATCGCGGAAGAACACTCTTGTGCTGGGGGGGTTTCAGGTCGGTGTTGGAGAGGAAAACGAGCATCACAAGGCTGAGCGGCAGCTGCTTGGGCCTTCTGATCAGCTCGCTCATATCCCCACTGACACCAACATGCGCTGGCACCCACACAGAGTTTCTTTTTTACGTGTTGACATCAGTGCAAGCCAATCTTGAACCTCCCTCACTATTGGATGTGAAAGACTGCCAGATGCAGTCTTAATTCTGCTCACTGCTGCAAAGCCCACACCATTTTCAGATTTCGAACCATCTGTATATATTGCGTCCGCTCCTTGGTACTTAGAATGTGGCTGAAGAAATCTCTCTCTGACTTCTGCTTCAGATCCTCGCCCCTTTCCTTTTTTTTTGTTTTTTTTTCCCACTTCCGACAAATCCAGCTCGACTTGTTAGTCCACGGCGAAATTGGGGAATTTCCAACGCCAGAACCTTAGTGAGACTTAAATTAAGTTCTTCTACTAAGATTCTCATTCTCCTACCATAGGATCGGCTATCACCTCAAGGGGGTTGAAAACTATCGGGATGTAGGGAGATCCCGGAATCCTTTGTAGTCTCGGGTGATTAATAAGGTTTTCATGTAGTCCCTGTAATGAAGAGTAGGTTCTCCCCTCGCAGCATACAGGACTCCACAGGTGAAGACCTGAAAGCCCCAGTAACAGATTCTGAGAGCTTTCATTATGAACCAAGTCCAACATCTGTAGAACAGTGGGAGTTTGGCCAGATGATAAAGCTTCACATCCATAAGTCAAGCTTACTACGAATAAGCGCTCGGTAAGCCTAGAAGCGTTGTGCGGTTCATGCACCCAAGGATAGATGTGAAGAACCGCGCAAATATTAATGCTTTTGTAGCCTTCACTTTTAACTGTTTGATGTGAGGCACCCATGTAATTCTTGAGATCAAAATTAGACCCAAGTACTTACCTCTTGGACAAATTGCGTGGGTTTGCCCCTAAATAGAGGGAAGGATTGGAACTTCCTCGTTTTGTGGAAATGTATAGCCATGGTCTTGCTTGGAGAAAATTTGAACCCATGATATGTTGCCCCACTGTACACCTGATTTATTGCGTCTGCATGCATCCGTGCACATCCGGTAAGCTTTCCTTCTGAGCAGTACGCAGTGTAAAGTCATCCCCCATACAGATTAGATGAGTACATCACTTGGAACAACCTTTACAATGTCGATTTTAGCAATGGCAAACAGGGTCCACTTAAGACTTCCCTTTGGGACCCCTCCAAGCTGATATTCCGGTTGAAAACTGTTTCCTAACTGACTCTACACTTCCTGTCGCAAGGATCTTTGTATGAAATGGTTAATGCTCCTCTTACAGCAATGTCAATACAGCTTCATGAGTTAGGCCATTCTTCCCAGTAGTATCGTAAGGCCTTTTCAAGGTCCAAGAACCTGCTATCATGTTGACGGTCGCTGTGCGAAGGAATTCCGTATAGCGTTTTCCATCCTCACATGACAATACTGTGGTTGATCTTAATTTTCTAAGCCATATTGAATATGGGGTCCATGTTTTCCTTTTTTGCCGCAGCCATGTCAACCTGAAAGTTTTACCATTTTCTCCATCAACTTACAGATGGACTGTGATGGGAAATTATGCATATTTTCCTGTTGGCGCAAGCATCTTTGCCAGGTTTAGAAACAGAATGATTACAAGCTTCCTCAGCATGTGGATGGCACTGTGCCCTCTCTATAGATCCTATTAAATATGTCTACAGAATTTCACTGGAAATCATTCCACTGACTTTGCAATACTGCGAGTTGATCATAAAAGATTTCCAGTCCGCATGTTCAAGTCGTCATCTCTGCACTCCTTTGGCTTGAATACCATTCACCTCCTCAAAAGTATTGAAGTGTTCCTATCCATGCTCTTCCTATGACCTGCCAAGTGAAGTTCAACTGTTGATCAGGTGGGCCTATTGATTGTCTATATTGGAGATTCCCCAGTGTGAATTGGAAAATGTTGGGAAGTGTCATTGTTCAGTAAACTGCATCTACTCTAAGAACAAGGACTTCCAAGGCCCTTCCTCGAGGGTTGCACAAAGTGTCATCCCCAGAGTTGATTCCGACAACTGAAATCTCACAAGAGTAAAATTGCTGTGGTCGAACTGCCCAAGCTCTTCCAAATCATTAATGTTCAGCTTATGTGGGGAAGGTAGATGGATGCAACAGTGTAAGAGTCATGTCACCTATTCTCAACAGCTTCCCCTGCGAGTGTTGTCTGCAGGATGGATGGCCTGGAAGGGAATATCTTTGATGTACCATTACTGATACTCCTCGCATGAGGTTCATTTTCAAAGGTTCATAATGGGCTTGAACTTGGAATCCTCTCAGGAAAAGGGGACGATTTTCCCTGCTCATAATCTCTTGTAGGCATACACAAACTGGGTTCCATGAGCTATCGGAGATGTTGCAATTCTTTTACCATTTTTTGCATAATTCCCTGACAGTTCCATTGGCTTAGGGTATCCATTTCTTTCGATTATTTTCTTCATAAGGTGTTTTGGCATCACCTGTGTCAAGGTCTTGGGCCTCCTCACACCTTTAGGCTTCCCTTTCCAGATCCTGGAGTACCTTTTTTAATATTCTTGACCTGTGGAACTAGTTTCCACAGGTTTCCCTTGGACCAGTTTCAGGATTTTTCTTTTGCCTTGCAAGGACGGCCTGAGCCTTTTGCTTCAGGGGCATTCTGTCTAGCAGCGGAGGCCTCTTCCTCCTCTCTGTGATGTTGTGGCAGCGTGAGATTCTTTTGGACAGGTTCAGGATTCCTTTGCCTGGGCAAAAGGGCGTGCCTGAAGCCTTTACTTCAGGGCACTCTGCCTAGCAGCAGAGGCTCCTTGGATGTGGTGGCATCTGGAGCTGGCACCGTTGAGGGCCTCTGGAAGTCCTTGCTGATGGCATCCACAGACCTTACTTTGGAGGAGGAGTCTTCCTCAATGACCCCTCACTCCTACCCGTTTCTGGTTGAACAACTCACCAGAGGCAAGTGGTCAGCATTTGGGACTGAGGTTTAGAGGAAGGGTCAGAGTTTGTTGTGCTGAAAAGCATTGGGGACAGGGTTGGTGGGAAGGAGGATGGGCTAGAACCGAGCAAAGATTTACCGGCTTGCAACAGCAGAGACGGCACGTCGCTTTGCATCTGGAAAACTAACTTTCCCCTTGCTCCTTTTACCATACTTCCTTTTCAATTTGTACCTTTTACACTGGTTGAAGAGCTTCATGAGCCTCTTTTGCAGTGGTAACCAGCATATGGACCTGGACAGTTGTCATCTCCTTGATGACCTGTTGTACCCCCTTACACATACTCTTGGTTGTGCCATTTTCTTTAAAACGGCAAGAGTTGGCTGCCATGCCCATAACCTTGGCAGTGGAAGGCCACCGCAAGTGTTTGGCACATATGTCTTTAATAACATTGAGGTGGTACCATGCTAACTTAACCGATTCTTGAAGGACTATGTTGGTTAAAAGTTAAAGTAGAAGCTGGTGTCCCGACTGTTCCAAACCAAGCACTTTCTTCTAAAACGTTTTATACTGCCATACGTAAAGTCTCTAGTTCCCTCTAACAGTTTCTCCTAGAATACCTCATCAGGTCCTCGAGTAAAGACATTTCCCTTACACTGATGAGGGTTTTGTGAGGAGAGCATGACACTTGAGCCCCAGGAATGTTGCATATCAGCACGCAGATGGTCACTCCGTCTGGTGACGAAACCTCAACCTCAGCTAAACCGTCTCGCTTGGGGTGATGCGAGGATCACGTTGACCTACTTCAACTATTTTCCGAAAATGAACCTCAAAAATGTCAAGATCCGGATGATACACCCATCACTGGTTCCTCCTACAAGGTCTTACATATGAAATGCCTTCATATTTACCAGGTAGATCTTCCCTAGTGGATTGAGGAGGAATTTTCCCCTTCTTACCTTTTTTGGAAGCCCAGTAACCATTACGATTCCATTCTTAGCCCTTTGGAAGCTGGAAAGGTTCCAGAAGTGCGTGGTGATTTTCCAGAGAGAATGGTCGCAGGATTGCGCAGGTCGTCAGGAGAGAGCTAAATTCTTTGTAAATTTGTAGTACTCATACAATTTGAATTCTTCATTTCCTCACCCCCCACCCAACCATGTACTCCAATGATGAGGAAGCTATAGTTGGGGTTCAGCTCCCAACAGCCACAGGGGTAATGAGTAAATAGTACGCAGCCACTATTACAGTACTGAGGGCGTCGCGGGACCCTATGCGCTATCCCTACCAACTGTAGTGCCTGCTTGACACCTAGCCATATTTAACCAGCCGATTGAACTTGACCGGGCCTTGATCAAGCCACCGTCTAACCAGAATAAAGGACTCAAAAGGTTGCTAGCTTGCGAGGGCACACGTGCCAGCAGTCGCTCAACCTCCAGGAACTCCTGTCTCCATTTGGTCGAGTGGGGGTGACGGATGCCAAGCACAAGCAAACCACGTGGGAGAGTTTTCCCCTGTCCAAGAGGGAATGATCAGGGGTGGGTACCCATCCCCTCTCATAGGCCTTGGTGGCACCAGGAAGCATTTTGTCCATCATTCCCTCCCTAGTGACCCCTCCAGTATGGGTAGCCCCTGTCCGGCTCACCCTATCATTGGGACCACTCAAGCCCCCTCACCGCGGCAAGGCGGCTTCCGTTAGGGGGGTGGGCTCCATGAGGCCCTCTACTCCACGCATCACTCTTGACAGTCGACACCGGATTCTAGACTCTTTCCTGGAGGCAAGGTGCAGTCGCTCAGCTACCTCTGCACAGCCAACCTCTGGAAGCAAGGCACAATCTTCACCGTTGCACCCTCACCAAGCTGGATAAAAACCCCTGGGGGGGAATTTTTTTACCGAGGTGGTTACCATGCTAATTTAAAACCGTTTCTGGAAGGGACTAATGTGTTAAAAAGGTAGAAAAGAGCTGGTGTCGACGTTCCAAACCATCAACTTTTTCCTAAACGTTTTACGTGTAGTGGACTGATTTATAATGAAAGTTTTAAAAAACGCCCACTTATGGATTTCTCCCCCGGGCAGCCTGCTTCTCAGTAAACGCGAAAATGTTCCCTCAGAAGAAACACCACGGGATCCTCACGCCGGGTTAAGTAAGGGCATATCGACTCCCCCGCCTTAACGCAAACTGGATGGCGGACGAAGCTGCTGGAGCGTGAACATGGCTGTCGTGGAAGGCGAAGACCCTATCCCTTGTTAAAGAAGAGAAGGACGCGCCAACTTAAAAAGAACGGCAATAAAACTACAACTAAAAATCCTCGCTCATTTTATGTGAATCTGTTTCTTCCGATTAATAAATCCTGGAAGCCTGGGAAAATACTTTGTGCTCCCGTTACTATCTCAGTATAATATGCCGCGTCCCTCACCACGTGGAGCACCAGTTTTAAAGGGGATGTGGGTGTAAGGAAATAAAAAAATAAAGAAACTAATTTAGTTATAGTTAAAAGTTTTCTTTTAATTAATACTCATTTTTCAAGTTATTGATTTTAAGTATGTTTTTCTTAAAAAAGATCTTTATTTTTAAAGGCAATATTAAAGTTTTATTAATAGTTTTACACATTGCCATCTGAATTTGCCTAACCAAAAGAAATAAAGTAAATTTAGTACGTAAAAGTTACGCACCTTGCTACTGTGCTCCTTGGGGCACAGGTGTATAATTGGGCGATCCTCACCCCTGTGGGCAGTAGCGGCTGCGGGCTGAGGCAGGAGGCACCCTAGGCTGGGCTGTCCTCTGTTCTTTTTGGTATTTTAACGTAGGCATCGCATCTTTGAACAAGGTATTTGTTGCTTTTTTTGGTTGTGAGAAAAGTGTTGTTACGTGGCAAGGTATTCGTCTCGATGAATATACATCTGAGCAAGTGAGTAATAGGCTGGTGCTCTTTTTTTTTAAACTTCGTTTTATAGTGGCTTCCATTTTTTTTTTTTTTTTTTCGTAAGCTAAGCGAAGTTTATAAGTTTCTTTTAGCTTAAAAAGGAACTAATTCATTTGTATTTTAGTATCTATTTTTATTTTTTTATACTTTTTTAAAAACCGCTTTATTTCTCAATTTTATAATAAAAGACTTCATGGGTCCTGTGAGTTTTGTTTTGTTTTGATATTAAATAAAAAGTTTTTGCTGAACTGAAGGAAAGCAGATCAAAAAATTCCAAATAGCCTTATCCTAAATCCTTACACGTGGTGAAATTCCGTGCTCGTCCTCCTCGCTCAGGTTTCGTCTTGCCATTCTTTTATCCACGGTTATACACTTTCTACAACACACATTCCAACATTGGCACACTATCTGGGCCTCCTTTCCACAATGCTAATACACATTTAAATTCTTACAAAGTAATCTCGTTCCCGTCGTACTAAACGGGTGGTGGCAGTGACGCTTTCTGTTTTACACTTTAATACCGTGAGACAAAAATGGAGATTTAGTATAAATTGAGGATCGGTACGCTACACTTCCACTACATTAAAATTCTCTAGTTCCTCTAACATTTTCTCCTCAGAATCCCTCATCAGGTCTCGGGAAAAGACCATTCCCTTACACTGATGAGGGTTTTGGAGGAGAACATAAAACTTGAGCCCCAGGAAGTGGCATTCGCCGAGACGGTCACTCTCGTCTGGTGACAAAACCAAAACTATCGGCTACCACTCGCTGGGGTGATACGGGAACACTTTGACATATTCAATTTTTTCCGATAAACCCTCAAAAATTCAAGATCCAATTGTACACCATCAATGGTTTTCACTCCCAGGTACTTACTATATGAAATGTTTTTCATATTTACCGGGGTAAGATCTCTTAGTGGTTTGGGGGGGATTTTTCCCCCTTTTTACGGTTTTGGGAGCCCGGGAACCTTTACGTTTTCCCATTTCCCCTTTGGAAGTGAAAAGGTTCCAGGTGAAAACGTGTGTTTTTCCAGAGGAAGGGTCGGGGGTTTGCGCGGGTCGTCAGGGAGAGAGCTAGATTTTGTAAAATTGTATACTCATACAAATTTGAATTCTTCTTTTCCCCTCCCCCCCCCACCCACCTGGAGCCCAAGGGGGGGAAGCTTATTGGGGGTTCAAAATCTTCCAACGCCACGGGAAATGGGGAAAAATTTACGCAGCCACTATCACAGTACTAATGGCAGCCCGGGGCCCTATGCGCCCCGACTGAATGGGCCCTGTTGACCCTAGCCATTTTTGACCAGCGATTAAATTGAGGGGCCTTGACAAGCCCCCCGTCAAACCCAGAATAAAGGAAAAAAGAGGTGTGTTGTAGCTGCAGGGGCAGGTGCAGCATCGCCAACCTCCAGGCTCCTGTCCTGGTAATAGGGGATGCCACGCACGGCAAAAAACACGTGGGAGGTTCCCCGTCCAAGATGGAAGAACCAGGGGGGGGTACACCATCCCCTCATACCCTTGGGCCCCAGGAACCCATTTTGTCTCATCCCTCACTGGTGCCCCTCCAGAGGGGTAGCCCTGGCCCGGCTCACCAGTCTTTGGGGACCTCAACCCCCCCCACCGCGGAAGGTGGTTCCCGTTAGGGGGGCCAAAATCCTCGGGAATCGGCAAGGGCCCCCACCCCAACCAAAATCCTCGCCCCCCGACGACTTTTTGGACGCTCCATTCCCACAAGTGCCCAGCTTTGCACCAGCTGGCACCTTTCAGGTCATTATTGGAGAAGTTGCTACCAACACTGTAAAAACCCCCTCCCGGGCCCACAAGGCCCCGCCCAACCGTTACCCCATCACCCAGCGCGTTTTGGATGGGTCCACGAGGCCCTCTACCCCACGCATCCTTTTGAAGTCACACCGGATTTAGCTCTGTCCTGGGGGAAAGGTGCAGTCGTTTAGCCGTAACTACCTTGACAGCCAACCACTGGAAGCAAGGGCACATTTCACCTGCCCCCTCACCGTTTCCGTCAAGGTCGACGCACGCCTTACTCTGGTCAGGTAGTAAAGGCCCCAGAAGCAGTGCTGTCCGATCGGCCACTACCCGGCAGCCGCGCACCGTCTCCACCCCAATACGAGCCTCCACTCCCCCTTGAGCTGCAAACAATCCCCCGTGACACCACCAGTCTCTGTGTGCGTCTGGAAGTCGCATAGTCCCCAAAATCAGGCCGCACTGGGGTTTTTTAGCCCCAGGTCCACTGTCGGGCCCGGCAGGGTTTTCCACTACGACCCCTCCACCTGATCGTGCGGGTTTCGAGGGCGCTTACCCAATGGGGGGCCCGGGGAAACCCGAGGACGGCGGGTTTCGGCCCCCTTCTCCAGCCAGTCTGAGTTTTCCTCCGTCCACTTCTTGCCTTAGGAATGCACTCGGATGATGACCTCCCTGCCACAGTCCTTGCAGCACTGCGGAAAAGGCATCAACCGTCCGGTTGGGGGGAGGTTCTCCCCCCCCCTTGACCTGAAGTCTGTGCCCTACCTCTCCGCAGCCCCAACACAAGCCTTGGAAATTTTCCGGGTCACCTCCTCAAGCTCCCTTCCCCACTTTACCCTTTGGCCCTGGGGGCCCGGGCGGGGTGGCAGCGGGGCCCTGGGCCCATGGTGTTTCAGGAAGGCCCGAACCCCAAAGCCCTCGCCAGGCCCCTGGGGTCCTCAGGGTGTCCCTGCTCGCGTAGTTTTGCAGCTGGGGCCCTGCAAAGCGCAACAATGAAATCGGGGCCAGGACCACAATCATCTTTTCCGCAGCCGAAGGGTCGACCTCCTTACCAGCGCCTCCACATCCTGCGCCAGCTGGGACAGTGTCTCGCCAGCTCACGAGTCCGTTTTCAAGGGGCCCCCATATCCCTCGGCCTGGTGGTGGGCCCGAAACGGTGTTTCAAAGCCTCTGCCACGTTGGTGTAAGAGGCATGTTGGGATGCCGGCAGATGCCCCAAACATTTCCACCGGGGGGCCCCCTTAGCGCTGTTACCAGCTGGGGCCTTCTCCCCTGGCCCCAGCCCGGGGCAGATCCAGCTTTTCAAATTGGGGGAAAATATACCTCCCGGGCCCCTTCCCGTCTCCCAGCGGCTTACGCCCCAGAATTTTTGGGGGCCGGGGGCTGCAGGGTGGAGAATGCGTGCCGGAACTAACACGCCAGGGGGGGGGAAGGGGTGAGGGAGGCAACGGGGGGGTTTGCCCGGGGCCGAGTTTGCCGCACCTATCCCCAAGGGGAGCAGTTCCGATGGGCCCCCAGCTTTTGCAGCGACCACTGGGTCCGACACGATGTCGAGGCCCCGGGGGGTTTCCCGCCCCCAGACCCCAGGCAGACCCCCGTAAAACTGAATTGGCATCTGTTTCCCCGAACCCCCTTGCCTTTTTGCTGCAACGATACTACCCCGTGACGCGCCTTTCCCCCTTCACTTTCCTCCCTCAGGCCGAACCTCGCCCTTTAGAGTCGACCTCCTCCTCAGTTTACTCTTCCGTGTTTCAGGCCCTTGGGTTACTGCGAGTTTTTCTTCACAGATGAAAATTTTCTGTAGCACCCAACAAGTCGGGAAACTTTTTTGCCTTCCTTGCCTGCATCTCGACGAGATGGGGCGCTGTCGTGTGCCCCCTGGCCCGCCCCCCCCTTCTGCCCTTGTGCCCTTTCCTCCCTCATACGGGCCGCCCTGGCAGTGATAGGTCCATCTGGCTCGGTTCACCCCCACTCTGCCTGCCTCAGTCATAGCCCTTCCCTCATGGTGCCGCCATCTTTGGAAGACATGATAAGTCTCATGATCAAAAATCACAAAACCATTCTGAACCCTTGTTACACGGCCCCCTCGTCTCTCTGCCACCAACACAAAGGCAGGCTAGGCAGACGGCGTGCTATTCACAGGGCGGAACACGAACAGCTCCCAAAAGGCACTGAGCACCACAGGGTCCCCGAACACCAGGGGGAAAAAAGCCAAGTGGCGAGACGGCACGAAAAAAAACACAAAGTTACATTTTCCTTTTTTTTACACAAGTTATTTACCCGTACCTTTCTATAGGCACAATACAGGGGGGGGCACCAGCATGTCACTGCACGATCACCTTATAAAGGGCAACACAAAGTTTACAGGTCACCCGGGCACACACGAGTCTTCACAGGAGCAGACCCCAAATCCCTCTCCTGGCTTGTTCCCTGTCCTCCGTCAAGCCCGTTGCGTGATGTTTTTCCCATCCCCCTTTATGTTAAAACCCGCCCAGGTCATCCTTTTCATGTTAAACATGTTTCGCAAAGACAAAAACCCCCTGGCTAGCAAAAAATATATATATATATATATATATATATATAATATATATATAATATAAATATATACAAAGTGTGTGTGTGTGTGTGTGTGTGTGATATATATGAATAAATAAATTTTTATATAATATATATATATAATAATATAATATATAATATTGATATATAATAATATAAAACACACACACACACACACAACAAACACACACACACACACATCAACACACACACACAAACACACACACACACCCCAAAAAACAAAACACAAACAATAATTATAATAATACATATATAATTAAAATAATATATATAATATATATAATATATAAATATATATATATAAATATAACATATATGTGTGTGTGTGTGTGCGTGTGGTGTGTGTGTGGTTGTGTGTGTGGTGTGTGACAATAATATATATATATATATATTTATATTTTATATATATTATATATGTTATATTTATACATATAAAATTATACATTAATTATACTATATATATATATTATTAATATAATATATATATATTTATATATATACGATACACACACACACACACCCCACACAACAACACCACCACACCCACACCCACACAAACACAAATATATAATATAAAAATATAATTTTATATATATATATTATATATATATTGTGTGTGTGTGTGGTTGTTGGTGTGTGTGTGTTGGGTGTGTGTGTGTGTGTTTTTAAGATATATTAAATAATAATATATTTATATATATATATATATATAATATATAGTATATATATTATGATATAATACATATATATATTAATTATATATATATTTTAATATACGTTATACACACACACACACACACACCACACCACACCACACACACAATAAATTTTTATATATATTTTATATATATATATATATTATATATATAATATATATAATATATATAATAGAGAGAGAGAGAGAGAGGGGAGAGAAAGAAAGAAAGAGAAAGAGAGAGAGAAAGAGGAAAAAGAGATAGATAGAGAGAGAAAAGAGAGAGGAGAGAGAGAGAGAGAGAGTGAAAAAGAGTAGATAGAGAAAGAGCAGATACCAAAGCCAGGGGTTTGTTTTGTAATAGCCTAACATATTATTATATTATGTAAAGTTATTATTTTTTACAAAATATATATTATATATATATATATATATAATATATATATATATATATATTAATTTTAACATAGTGGGGTGTGTGTGATATATATGAATAAATATAATATATTATATATATATAATATATTATATACATAATGGATATATAATATATAAACCACCACACACAACCCACACCACACAACACCACTCAACACACACACCCACCACACAAACACACACACGCACCACACACACACACACACACCCACACACACACCCCAAACACACACACACACCATTTTATATATATATATTTATAAATTTATTATAATATATATGGTGTGTGTGGGGGGTGGTGTTTTGGTGTGTGTGTGTTGGGTGTGGGTGTGCGTGGTGTTGTGTGGTTGAGGTTTTTGGGTGTGAGTGTGTGTGTGTGTGTTGTGGGGGGTGTGTGTGGGGTTTAATATATATTATAACCATAATTTTATATAATATATATAATAAATATATATATTTTTTATTAAATTAAGCCCACACACAAATATGTATATTATATATATATATAATATATATTATATATTATATAATTATATATTATATATGATATATAATACATTTAAATATATACATATATATGTTAGGCTATTAAAAAACAATCCACGGGTTGTGGATCTGTCTCTTCTCTATCTATCTCTTTTCACTCTCTCTTCTCTCTCTCGCTCTCTCTTCTCTCTTCTATCTATCTCTTTTTCACCTTTTCTCTCTCTTTCTCTTCTTTCTTTCTCCTCTCCCTCTCTCTCTCTCATATTATAATATATATATAATATATATATATATTAAATATAATATATATTATATATATAATATGGTTGTGTGTGTGTGTTGTGGTGTGGGTGTGGGGGGGTGTGATAACGTATATATATAAAATTATTATATATATATATATAAGTATTATTACTTAAATATATACAATTATATATAAAATATATAATAATATATATATATATATATATTTATATATATATTTATACACACACAACACACACACACCACACAACACACACACCCAAACCAAACACACCACAATATATATATATTATATAATATATATATATATTTTATATATATATATATTGTGTGTGGTTTTTGGTGTGTGTGGTGTGTGTGGTGTGTGTGTGGTGTGTGTGTGTGTTAAGATATATAAAAATATATTATAATATATATATAATATATAAAGTATATATATATATGATATATATTTTGGTAAAAAATATATATATTATATATATTTTAAAATTTTAATATTATAATATATATATTATATGTACAACAAAACACACACAACCACACACACACACACACGCACACAAAACCACAATATATGAATTATATTATATACTTATTTATAATATATATATATATATATAATAAATATATAAAATATATGTATGTATATAATTATATGTGTTTTGGTGTGTGTTGGTTTTGTGTGTGGGTGTGTGCGTGTGTGTTGTGTGTGAGTGTGTGTGTGTGGGCTTGTGTGTGTGTGTGGTGTTGTTTATATATTATAATACAATAGTATATAAATATATTATATAATATATATATATATATATATATATATTTATTCATATTAGCACACAACACACACCACACACACATATGTATATATATATATATTAATAATATAATATTATATATATATATATATATATATATTATGTATTTATAGCACCACCACACACACAACCAACACACACACACAACACACGCACACAATATATATATATATAATATTATATAATAATATATATATATATATATATATATATTGCTAGCCAGGGGGTCTTTGTCTCTGGCGAAACAGGTTAACATGAAAAGGATCCCTGGGCAGTTTTAAAACATGAAGGGGACCTGGGCAAACATCACGCAATGGCTGTGAGGGAGGAGCAGAGGAACAAGCCAGGAGACGGGTTGGATGCTCTGTAAAGACCTGGGTGCCCTGGTGCCCCTGATAAACTTTGTGTTCCCCTGTTATAAAAGGTGATCGTGCAGTTGACATGCTGGTGTCCCCCCTGATTGTGCCTATAGAAAATGTACGGGTAAATAACTTGTGTAAATAAAGGAAAGACTGTAACTTTGTGTTTATTTCGTGCCGTCTCGCCACTTGGCTTTTTCCCCCCTGGGTTGGGGGCGCTGTGGTGCTCAGTCCCTTTGGAGCTTTTTCAGTGTTCACGACCCTGTGAATAGCACCCCCGTCCCCTAGCCTGCCTTGTTTTGGGGGCGAGAGACGAGGGGGCCCGGGTAACAAAGGTGTCAGAGGGGGTTTTGGATATTTGTCAGTGAGACTTATCATGTCGTCAAAGATGGCGGCAGCATGAGGGAGAGGAGGCTATGACTGAGGCAGGACGGTGAGGTGAAACCGAGCCAGATGGACCTGATCCGCCATGCGGGCCCGGTATGAGGGGGGAAATGGCACAAAGGGCAGAAGAGGGGACAGAGGGCACACGGCAGGCGCACAATCTCGTCGAATGCAGGCAGGAAGGCAGGGGAAAAAGTTCTGCCGACTGTTGGGGTGCTACAGAGCAACTTGCATCTGGAAGACGGAAACTAGCAGACCCGAAAAGGCCTGCAACAGCGTGAAGAGTGAATGAGGAGGAGGTGCAGACCTTGAAGGGCGGGTCAGGCCTGAGGGGGGGAAGTGAAGGAGAAAGGGGGCGTCAGAGGTAGTATCTTTGCGAGCAGGAAGGCGAATGGGGTTTTTGGCAACAGATGCCAGAGGTCAGTTTTATGGGGTCTGCCGGGGGTCTGTGGCAGGAAACCCCCGGGCTCGCAGCATCGTGTCGGACCAGTGGTGCTGCAGAAGGCTGGGGCCCCCTCGGAAACTGCTCCCTTGGGTATAGGGGCGGCAAACTCGGACCCGGTCAACCCGCCTCGTTGCCTCCCCACCCCTTCCTCCCCCCCAGGCGTGTTGTTTACGGCACGCATTTTTCCCCCCTGCAGCCCCTGGCCTCCAGAATTTGTGAGGGTAAGCAGCTGAGTACGACGGGAAGGTGGCCCCGGGGGGATAGTGCCCCTTTTAAAATGCTGGGATTGCCCCGGGCTGGAGCCAGGGGGAAAGGCCCTGCGCTGGTAACAGCGCTAAGGGGCCCCCCGGTGGAAATGTTGGGGGATCTGCCGGCATCCCCCCCCAAAGGGGCCCCTTACACCAAGTGGGAGAGGCTTTGAAACACCGTTTCGGGCACCAACCACAGGCCCAGGTATACGGGCCCACTGAAGAAGCGGATCGGAGGTGGCGAGACATGTCCCAGCTGGCCGGATGTGGAGGCGTGGAAGGAGGGTACCCCCGGCTGCGGAAGAGATGATTTTGGTCCGGCCGCGATTTCATGTTTACGCTTTGCAGGACCGAGCTGCAAATCTACGCGGGCAGGCAACCCCGGGACTGCAGGTGGCGCTGGCGAAAGGGGTTTTGGGGTTTTGGGGCCCTTTCCTGAAGGCAACCCGTGGCCTAGGGCCCGTCCAGCCCGCCGTGACCCCCAGGGCCAGAAGGGTAAAGTGGGGAAGGTAGATTGAGAAGGTGAGCCCGAGAACTTTTCCCAAGGGTTTTGGGTTGGGCTGCGGAGAGGGAGGGCCAGACTAGTCAGTGTAGAGGGAGCGGAGAACCGTCCCCCACAACCGGGGGGATTCTGGCCTTCCGCAGGCTGCAAGGGTGTTTGGGAGGTATGGTCTCACCCAATGCATGTCCTAAGGCTAAGGAAGGGACAGGAGGAAAAACCCGACTGGCTGGGAAAAGGGGGGCCCAAACCCCGCCGTCCTCGGTTCCCCGGGCCCCCCACTTGGTAAGCTGCCCGTCGAACCACACGATGCAGGGGGGGCTAGAGAGGAAAGCCATGCCGCCTGCAGGGACACTGGCTGAGAAGACCCTAGTGCGGCCTGATATGTTGGGCCCCTATGCGACTTCCCGACGCACCACAGAAACGTGTGGGCACGGGGGATTGTGTGCAGCTAAGGGGGCAGTGGAGGCTCGTATTGGCGTGGGCAGCAAGGTTTCAGCGGCTGCCGGGTATGGGCCCATCGGGGGAGCACGCTGCGGGCCTTGACTAAAATGAGCAGAGAAGGCGTGCGTCGACTTGGGCGGAAATGGTGAGGGTTTCACCCCCCCCCCGAAAATGTGCCCTTGCTTCCCGTGGTTGGCTGGCAGAGGTAGTACGGCTAAGCGACTGCACCTTGCCCCCGGACAGGTCTAGAATCCGGGGGGACTGTCAAGAGTGAGCGTGGGGGAAAAGGGGCCCCGTGGGGCCCATCCAAAACTGCAGCTGGCGATGGGTAAGGTTTTGGGGGGAGCCTGATGGACCAGGGGGGGGGTTTGTTTCAGGTTGGTAGCTAAAATTTTCCAAAAAAAACCTGAAGGGGCCCGTGGTGCAAAGGGGCATTGGAGGAAGGGAGCGTCCAGAAGAGTCGTCGGGGAGCGAGGAGTTGGTTGGTGTGGGGCCGTTGCCTGACTTCCTCGAGGACTTGGCCCCCCTAACGGAAGCCACCCTTTGGGGGTGGGGGGGGTTTAGGTCCAATGATCTGGGGGCCCGGGCCAGAGGGTACCATACTGGAGGGGGTCACCAGTGAGGGATGAGACAAAAAGGTTCCTGGTGCACCAAGGCCTATAGAGGGAGGGTACCACCCCTGGTTCATTCCATCTGGGGCCAGGGAGAACCCCCCCACGGTGTTTGCCGTGCGTGGCATCCCCCATTACCGGGAAAGGAGCCGGAGGTTTAGCGAGCTGCACGTGCTCCTGAGCTAGCAACAACCCTTTGGTCCTTTATTTGGTTAGGGGGGGTGGTTGATCAAGGGCCCCCGGTCAAGTCAACGGTGGTCAAATATGGCTAGGGTCAAGCAGGGACTGTGTGGTTAGTCGGTGCATAGGTCCCGCGACTGCCTGTACTGTGATATGGTGCGTATATTTCCTCATTACCCCCTGGCTGTTGGAAGATTTTGAACCCCAACTATAGCTTCCCCCGTTGGACTTGGTGGGTGGGGGGGGGGAGGAAATGAAGAATTAAATTTGTATGGTAAACAAATTTTCAAAGATCTAGCTCTTCCCCGACGACTGGAATCCCCCGACCATTTTCTCTGGAAAAAAACACGTTGTCACTCTGGGAAACCTTTTCAGCTTTCCCAAAAGGGGAAGAAGGGAATCGTAATGGTTTCCCCGGGGGCCCCAAACCGGTAAGAAGGGGAAAAGCCTCCCAATCCCCTAAGGAGATCTTACCTGGAAAATGAAAGCATTTCATATAGTAAGTACCTGGAGGAAGACCCTTGATGGGTATCAATCAGGATCTTGAATTTTTTAGGTTCATCGGGAAAAAAGTTTAAGATGTCAAGTGATTTCCCCGTTCACCCCAGCGAGATGGTGCCCGATAGTTGGGGTTTTTGTACCAGACGAGAGTGACCGTTGCGTGCGATATGCCCCATTCCCGGGGCTCAAGTTTCATGTTCTCCTCCAAAAACCCCAATCAGGTAAGGGAATGTTTTTTCCCAGACCTGATGAGGTATTCTGGGAGAAATGTTAGAGGAACAGAGAATTTAAGTAGTGGCAGTGAGGTACCGATCCCCAATTTTTTACTAAATCTCCATTTTTTTTTCACGGTATAAAGTTTAAAACAGAGCGCTCATGCCACCCCCCGTTTAGTAGTACGGGGGAACGAGAGAACTTGTTTTAAAAAGTTAATGTGTAAAAGCATGTGGAAAGGGGGGACAGATAGGTGCCAAAGTTGGAAGTGTGTTGTAGAAAATGTTAAACCAGTGAGTAAAAAAATGGCAAGGAACCTGACGAGGAGGACGCCCCGGGAATTTTACC
>NW_023658723.1:0-23177 GCF_015228065.2 Penaeus monodon | reverse complement strand
ATGTAAAATGACACTATAAGAACATAAATGTACGTATTCGAATCATGCTCTTACATTATTTTATTGCTTACATTTGTTCCATATTATGTAGATATTTAGTATGCTAAATTCATATAATAATTAACTATAGACATGGTGTTTTGAACTATTTGCTGCCCAAAACCTATCGCTGACGTTTTTATTTCGTTTAATCTTTATACAATGCTCATATTTGGAACGCTGTATTTATTTAGTTTATTCATTGGCATTTTTAACTGTATTCTAAAATGGCATTGTCGTTCACTGTTCAAAATTCTAATTGCATTTGCTCCTTTGACATCGTTTACGACTTTCACAGTTCAAAAGCTCATGGACGTCTAAACTCTCCCCACAACTGACTCTGGGCGTACTCTGCCTCGCTTAGCAAAGATATGTGTCATTGGCTACCATAAATCTCAGCTTAACAAACTTACTGTCTTTTCTCTCTCTCTCACACACTCTAAGATTGCTTGTTTTGCCGTTTGCCCTTCACAACTGGGAGCTCACATTCATCTGTCTCTGTCCACAGCTTGGAAACTTTTTTGTTGTTTGCCTTCTCCTTTCTCTAGAATGGAAGATGACCATTCGTCTCTCCTGTCGTAAATGATGGTAGGTCATCTGCTCCTCTTACAAATGGAGGATTTTGTTGTGGCCACTTGTGTCTCACCTGGAATCTCGTTGCCTTCTGCCTTCTGCTGATCCTGTCCTTATTTTTCGGATTGTCTTTTCCTTCACATCAGGAAATCCCATTGCAGACCCTTCTCTCACAAGTGGTGATTGATTATTAGTATGCCTTTTCCCTCAAAACCAGACGGGTAGTTTTATAGGCTTTTTTTTTCAGTTGGGCGGACTATCTTTAGTTCTCTCCCCTCACAATAGACGATAGTTATTGTTTGCTTATTTTCATGCTTGCAGGACGCAAAAAACGCTGCTTGTCCATACTGAATTACTTTCTGTTCGTCTTCGTCTGCCTCTCTCACAGCTTCATTGCCAATTCCTAACTTTATCTCAGATGACACTCATCGCTGGTTTCTATATTCTGTTCCCCGAATAAGGTTAAGGTTTTATTTTATTTTTCATTACCATTCTTATCAAATCATATAAATTTAATTCTATAGTAAGGAAAATCCAACTCCCTGTTTAATTGTGAATGGAAGTTTAGAACTGTTTACTGTTAAAGTTAAAACGTTGAATTGAAGGCACCGGGAACGCCCCCTTTTTTTAGTTTGTTTTATTCAAAACAATTTTTCTGGGTTTCTAGATTCTGTTTTTTTTAGATTTTCTAAATTTCCCGTACATCCTTTACAAAATGTTTTTTAGCTTAAACATCAAAAATTTTTGAATGAGTGCTCTCTTCTCTTTTTATCACTAAATTTTATGTATATATATATATATATATATTATATATTTTTATATATAAAAAAAAAAAAAATTATATAAAATTTTTAATTTAAAAATATATATATTTATATATATAAAAATTATTTAAAAAATTTTATTTTTAAAAAAAATTTTAAATTAATTAAAAATATATATATAAAATTTTTATAAAAAAATTATAATATAATATTTTATTAATAAATTTTAATAAAAAATTATATATAATAATATTATTTTAATTTTAAAAATATTTTATAATTTTTATTTTAAAAAAAAAAAAAAAAAAAAAAAAAAAAAAAAACAAAACCAACACCCCCAAAAAACCAACCAAACACAAACCCCACACACAACCCCCCCCGGCCCAAAACAACCCCCAAAACAAAACCCACCAAAACAACAAAACCCCACCCCCCCACCAACCCCCAAACCAACACCCCCCACACACACACCCCACACACCCAAAAACCCCCCAAAACCAAACCACAAAAACCACACCCCACACGCACCCCAATTTTTTTTTGGGGGGAAAAAGGTGGCTTTTTTATGGGGGGGGGTTGGGGTTTGGCGTTTTTTTTGGGTTTTTGTAAAACCCAAAAAAATTTTTAAAAAACTAAAAAAAAATTGCAAAAAAAAAAAAAAAACCCCAAGGGTTTTTTTATTTTTTTTTACCCAAATTTTTTCCACCCTAAAGGGTTTTTTCTTTAAAAAATTTTTTTGCCTTTAAAAAAACCCCTTTTTGGAAAAATTTGTAAAGGGGTTTGGGATTTTTTTTCCCAAAAGGGGGAAAGGGTCCCCTTTTAAAAAGGGGGGGCCCCTGGGGGAGTAAAGGGGAAATTTTTCAAATAAAAAAAAAAAAATTAAAGGGGAAAAAAAAAAAAAAAAAAAAAAGAAAAAACTGGGGTTTTTTTTTTAAAAAAAAACCTTTTTCCTTTTTTTTTTGAGATTTCCCAAGGGAAAAAAATTTTTAAACCCCGGTTTTTGGAAAAAGGGTTTTTTAAAAATTTTTTAAGGGGTATAAAAAACCCTTTTTTCCCCCTGGAAAAAAAAAAAAAAAGGGAAAAAACAGATTTTTTTTTTTTGGGTTTAAAATTTTTTCTCCCCCTTTTTTTCCCTAAAAAAAGGGCCAATGGGGGAAAACCCCGGGCGGGGGAAGGGGGGTTTGATTTTAAAAACTCACCTAAAAAAAGGGCATTTTTTTGTAAAAAATGGAAAAAAGAAAAGGAAAAAAAATTTTAGGGGGAACTTTTTTTCTTCAAAAAAGGAAAAAGTTTTTTTTTTCTTTTTTTCCCGCCCCCCTTTTAAAAAACCCCTTCCCCGAAAACTATTGAAAAAATTAAAATTTTTTTTGGGAAAGGGGGGAAAAGAGGGAGGGGGAGAAAAAGGGAGGGAAGAAGGGGAGGGGGAGAGGGGAAGGGGAAAGGGGAGAAGAGAGGAGGGGGGAAAAGGAAGGGGAGAGGGGGCCCCAGGGACAGAGGGGGGGCCCCGGGGGGAGATTTTTTGGGGGGGGGGGGGGGAAACTGGGGGGGACGGGTTTGGAAATTTTTCCCCCCTCCCTTTTTTTTAAAAGGGGCCCCCCCTTTTTTTTTTATTTTCCCTTCTTTAAAAGGTAAAAATTTTTTAAATTTGGGTTTTTTAAGGGGTACAAAAAACCGGGCCCCCCCCGGTTTTTTTTAAAAAAAAAACCTTTAAAAAAAGGGTTTTACCAAAAACGGAAAAAAAAAAAATTTAAAAAAAAAATTTGGTTTAAAAACTTTAAAAATTTTGGATTTTTTTTGTTTTTTTCCCTTTCCCCCCTTTCCCCCCCAAAGGTTTTTTTTTAAAAAACCAGGGAAAAAATAAAACCCAAACTTTTTTCCTTTTTTTTTTAAACCTTAAATTTTTTTCCACCCGAAAAAAAAATTAAAAATTTTTTTTGGGGCCCAAACCCCTTGTTTTTCGGGTTTAAAAAAAAAGGGCCCCCATTTTTTAACTTTTTTCCAAAATTTTTCATTTTGGAGTCCCGTTTCCCCTTTTCGGTTTTTTTTTTAACGTAATTAAAAAAAAAACCCCCAAAATCAAAAAAAAACCAAATTTTTTGCGGGAAAATTTTTTGAAAAAGGGGCCCAATGTTTTTTCCCATAAAAAGGGGTTTTTATTTTTTTTCCCCATTTAAAAAAGAAAATAAAAATTTTTAAAAAAAAAAAACCTTAAAAATTTGGGTTTTAAAGAGGGAAAAAAAAATTTTTTTTTTTAAAAAATAAAAAATTTAATTAAAACCCTTTTTTCCCCCCAAAAATTTTAATTTTTTTTTTTTTTTTTTCCTTTTGTTTTTTTTGGCCCATTGGGGGGGGGGGGGATTTTTTTTTTTTCCATTTTTAAAAAAAAAAAAAAAAAAAATTTTTACGGGGAAAAAAGGGCCCTTTTTGGGGGGGGGTTTTTTTTTTTTTTTTCCAAATTTTTAAAAATTTTAAAAAAAAAAAAAAAAAAGGGGGGAAAAAAAAAAAGGGGTTGGAAAAAAGGAAAATATTTAAAAGGGTAAAAAGGCCCCAAAAACCGTTTTAAAAAAAATTTTTTTTTAAAAAAAAATTTTTTGGTCAAAAAAATTATATAAAAATTTTAAAATTTAAAAATTAAAAATTATATTTATTTTTAATATATAAATTTAAAATTTTATATTATAAAATATATATAAAATTTATTATTTATTATAATTTTTATTATATAATTATATTTTTAAATATTTTAAAATATATATAATTTTTTAAAATTTTTAAAATAAAATTTAAATAATAATTTTTATATTATTTTTAAAATATTATATTTTTAAAGGGTTTTATATTATTATTTATTTTTAATTATATATTTTTTTTAGATTATATAATATAAAATTAAAATTTTAAATTTTTAATTATATATAATATTAAATTAAAATTATATTTTATATTTTTTTAAAATTTTAAAAATTAATAAAATTTTTTTAAAATATATTTATAAAATTATTTTAATAATATAAAAATTTATTTATAATAAATTAATAAAAATTAGGGTTATAAAAATATCCCAACCCCCAAACCAAAAAAAATTAATATATTAATATTTTAATTTAATAAATTATTAAATATTTTATAAAATAAAAATTTTTAAAATTTAATATAATTTTTAAAATATATAAAATTTTGGTTTTTGGGGTGTGGGGGTTGGGGGGGGTTTGGGGTTGTTTTTTTTGTTGGGGTTGGGGGGGGGTTGGGGGTGGGGGTTGGGGGTTTTTGTTTTTTGGGGTTTCCCCCTTTTGGGGGGGGTTTAAACACCACACACCCCCCCAACCAGATTTTTAATATTTTAATATAAATTTTATAATATTAAAAATTTATATTAATTAAAAAATTTTTAAAATATTAATTAATAATTAATTTAAAATTTAATATATAATTTAAAATATTTAAAAATATTTTATTTTAATTTTTTTAAATTTATTTTAAAAATATATAATTATATAAAAATTTTTATTTTATTTTAATTATATAAAATTTTTTCAATTTTTTTAAGCCCCAATGTTTTGTTTTTGAAAAATATTTTTTTTTCCCAAAATAGGGAAGAAAAAAAAAAAAGGGTTTGGGGGCCCCACCCAAAAAAAGGGGCGGAAAAATTTTAATTTTTTTGGAAAGCCCTTTAAAGGGGCCAAAAAATGGGAAAAAAACACAAAACCCCAAAAATTTTCCCAAAAAAAAGGGAAAAAAAGGGGATTTTTTCCCCCCAAAAATTTAAATTTTTTTCCCCTAAAAAAAAGGGGGAATTTTTTTTTTTTTTTATTTTAAAATTTTAATAAAAATATTAAAATATTTTTTTAAAATTATTTATATATATTTTTTTAATATAATTTTAATATTAAATATATTTATATTTTATAAATAAAATATTTAAATTTTTAACAAAAAAAACCATTTTTAAAATTTAAAATTTAAAATTTATTATATTTTTAATTAAAAATAATATATATTTTTATAATTTTTATATTTTTATTATAAAATTTATTTATATTATATTAATATAATTAACAACCCCCCCCCAACACCCCCCCAAAACCAAACCCCCCCCCCAACCCACACCCAACAAAAACCCCCAACCCCCCCACACAAAACCAACCATTTTAATTTATAATATATTAAAAAAAAATTTATATATTAAAATTTTTTTTTATTAAAAAAATTTATAAATATTTATTTTTAATATATAAAAATATTTTTGGTTTAATAATAAAATTTTTTTTGTTTATAATCCCCATAAATATTTTTAAAAAATTTAATAAAATAATTTAAAATTATAAATATTTATAAAATTAAAATAAAATTTAATAATAAAATATATATTTTAAATTTAATTATTATATTAAAAAATTATATTTAAAAATTTAATTAAATTTTTAAAATAAATTAAATATTAATATATAATTAAAAATAAAAAATTAAAAAAAAAATTTTGAAAATTAAATTTTAAAAAACTTTTTTTAAAATTTTTAAGGGTAATAATATAAATAAAATAAATATATAAATATAATATTATTTTTATTTTTTAAATTTAATTTTTTAAAAATTATAAAAATTAATATATAATAAAATAAAATTTTTATTAAAAATTAATATTTTTGGGGAAAAAAAATAAAAAATTTTAAAATTAAATTTAAATTAAATTTTTAATAAAATTTATTTTATTATTTAAAATTTTTTAAAAAATTTTAATAAAATATATATAAATTTAAAATTAAAATTTATTTATAATTATTTTTTAAAAAATTTAATTTAATATTATCCCACAATATAAAAAATTGATATTTGGGGAAAAAAAAAAAAAAAAAAAAAACTTTCCAAAAAGGGAAAGGGGAAAGGGGAAATTTTAAAATTTTTTAAATTAAAAAAAAAACCCACAAAATTTAAAAAATAAAATTTCCCTTTTTTAAAAAGGGGAAAGTTTAACCCAAAACCAAAAAAAAAATCAAATTGTTTTAAATTTTTTTTAAAATCCCCCCAAATAAAAAGTGTAAAAAAAAAACCAGAAAAAAGGTAAAAAAATATTTTTTTTTTAAAAAATACAGAGAGAAGGGGAGAGGGAAAAGGGAAAGGGGGGGGGGAAGAAGAGGAGAAAAAAGGGGGGGGAAGAACAGGGGAAAGGAGAAAAAAAGGGGGAAGGGGAGAGAAGGGGGGAAAGAAGAGGAGAGGAAGAGGGGGGGGGGATAGCAACAGTCGTATTTGAAAAAATTTTTTATTTTTTCTTTAAAAAAAACAAAAAAAAAAAACCCCCCTTAAAAAAATTCCCTAAAACTACAAAAAAAATTCCCCCAAAAACAAAAAGCAAAAAAAAAGCCCCGTTTTTTCGACAGCTTCCCAAAATATTCCCCCAAAAAACAAAAAAAAACAAAAAAAAAGGGGGGGAAAAAAAAATGGGAAAAGCGGGGAATTTTTCAGCATGTGTTTTTTTAAAAAAAATTTCCCAAAAGGGGGTTTTAAACTGAGGGAAAAGGGGGGGCGGGGGGGGGGGGGTTGGGTTTTGCCTTGGGGGGGGAAATAGGTAGGCGATGTATCCCCGGGGGGAACAAAAAGGGGGGATATCCCCAAAAGGGGGCAGTTTTTTAGGGGCCAAGGCTACACAGGGGGGTAAACAATTTGTTTTTTTTTTAAAAAGGGGGTTTTTGAAAACCGTGAAAAATTTTAAAAAAAAATTTTTTTTTTGTACAAAAAAAATTTAAAATTTAGGGTAAAGTATAAAAAAAAAAAAAGGGGGTGTGGGGGGGGTTTAAAAAACGGGGGCCCCCATTTTGCGTAGTAAAAAAAAAAAAAGGGGGGGGGAAAGAGGATTCGGGGGGGACAAAATTAAAAAACATCGTTTAAAAAAAAAAATATAGACAAAAAGCCCAAAAATTTTCATTTAAAATTTAATACATTTTTTTAAAAGAAAAAAAAAAAAAAAAAAAAAAACATTTTTTTTAAAAAAAAAATTCGATCAAAACCCCTTTGGCCTGTTTTTGTTTTTTTCGGAGTATAACGAAAAAAAAAACTTATTATTTTTTCAAAAAAAAAAAAATTTCCCCGGGAACCGGGGGTTTTAAAAAAAAAATCCCCATGGATGGGGGAAATTTTACAAAAATAAAAAAACTATTTTCCCCCCACTTTCCCTCGTAAAAAAAAATTTTGGGGGGAAACATCTTTTTTTTAATGGGGGGGTTTTTTACAAAGCAGAATTGGTTTTAAAAGGATATGGGGGGGTAAAAAATTTTATGAAAACCCAAAAAGATTTTCGCTTTACCTGGGGAAAAAATTTTTCCCTCTTCCTTCCTCTCTTCTCTTTCTCTCCTCTCTCCTTCTCTCTCTTCCCCTCTTCTTCTTCTCTCCTCTTTCCCCTCTCCCCTTTTTCCCCTTTTTCTCCCCCCCGCTATACCTCCTTTCTCCCTTTCTCCCATCTTTTCCCTCCCTTCCTTCCTCCTCCACCCTCCCACTTACTCACGCACTCACGCTAATCACTCCTCAACCTATTGGGGGGACCTAAGTCCTGCTTTTTCTAATATCTCGTTCTTAAAAAACCTTTCAATAGGGCTTTAGACATGATTTCAAGTCAGGGAGGGATGCAGTTCAAAAAATCATATTACTTGGCCCGGGACACTGAATCCTCTTTTTTTTTTTTTTAATTTTTACAAAAGGGGGAAAAAACTGCCAACGTCGTGATTCCATCCTAAGGGCGTTTTTAATATTTCCTGGTTAACCCCAAAAAGATTAATTCAGACCAGGGACATACGAAGAGAAGGGAAATCTTATAGCTTAACAAATAATGGCCTTGAAAATTCCTTGGGGGGCTTTAAATTCTGTATTTGGTTTTTTCTACTGATTGGATACCCACTGTTAAAGTTTTTGGGGATATTTTATTAAAAATTTTTTTCCCACCTTTAAGGGTCAACCAAACACAAAATTTAAAAGTGCCCTTTTTTAATAAAAATTTCTAAAAAAAAACAATTCTTTCATTATTTTTAAAAAACCCCCCGAAAATTAAAAAACAAAAAAAAAAAAAAAAAAAAAAATTTTTTCCCGGGGGGTTTTTTCTTTTTTTTTTTTTTTTTTTTTAAAAAAAATTTTTTGGGTTTTTTTTTTTTTTTTTCCAATTAAACGGTAAAAAAAAAAAAAAAAAAATTTAAAAAAAAAAAAACATTGTTTTGTCCTTTTTAAAAAAAAAAAAAAAAAAGAAGTTCCCTTTTTAAAAATTTTTAAAAAGGGTTTTTTTCCCCGGGGTTTAAAAAAAAATTTTGGGGGCCTGATAAAAAAAAAATTTTATTTTTTGTTAAAAAAAAACAAAAAAGTTTTTGGGAGTTTTTTTAAGGGGGGTTGTGGAATTTTTTTGGGTTTCCCCGATTTTTTTTTTTTTTTTTTTTTTAGAATTTGGGCAATTTTTTGGAAAAAATTTTATTTTAAAAAATTTTGGTTAAAAAAAATTTTTTTTTTTTTTTTGTTTTTTTTACCAATTAAATTTTTTCAAAAAAATTAATTTTTTTTTTATAATTTTTAAAATGGTTTTTTTTTTTTTTTTAATATTTTAAAAATTTTAAAAATAAAATTAAAATTTATTTTTTTTTTTTTAAATTTTTTTTAAATATTTTATATTAAATATTATTAATTTATATTTTTTATTTATAAATATTAAATTTTAAAAATATAATATTTAAAAAAATTTTTAAAATTTTTTATTATATAATTTTAAAATTTATTTTAAAATTTTAAAATAAAATTTAAATTTTTTTTTAAATTTAATTATTATTATGTAATATTTTATATAAAAATATAAAATTTATTTAAATATAAATTATATTTTATATTATATATTAAAAAAATATTAAATAATATATATATAATATTAAAAATTAAATTAAATAATATTAATAAAAATTTAATATATTTTTTTTTTTTTATTTTTAAATATATTAAAATAAATTTATTATTATTAATAATTTATATTTAATATTTTTAATAAATAATTTAAAATTTTAATTTTAATTTTATAAAAAATTAATATATATATTTAATTATTTTAAAATTTTAAATTAATAATATAAAATATTATTTTAAAATTTAAAAATAGTTAATTTTTATGAATTTATTTTTGTTATATTTTAATTTTATTAAAATTTTTAATAATATATATAATTTTAAATATATTATATAATAAATTAATATTGTTTTTTTTTAAAAATTTTACATATTATTTTTACATAAAACCCCCATGTATATACATAATATTATACATATTTTTTTAACATATATACACATATATGTAAAAAATTGTATAACCCCAACCCCACCCAAAACAAAAAAAACCAAAACCCCCCCAACACCCAAACAAACCACCCCACCCCCCCAAAACAAAAAAAAAAATTTAAAATTTTTTTATATATATTAATTAATTATTTAATTATAATTAAAATTTTAATATAATAAAATTTATAAATATTATAAAATTAATATAAACCCAAAAAACCACCCCCCCACAAACACCCCCACCATTTTAAAAAATTTTAATTTTTTCATATATAAAATTTTAATAATATAATAATATATATTATAATTTAAAATATAAAAAATATTATATAATATATTTATAAAAAATTAAAATAAAAAATAATTAATATTTATTAAAAATATTTTATAATTTATAAATTTTATAAATATTTAATAAAAAAATATATATTTAATATAAATTTTAAATATATTTAAAATAATTAATTATTTTAAATAATAATTTATTTATATAATCTATATATATAATATATTATATGTATAATTAATATAATATATATTATATTATAATAATGGCTCTTTTAATTGATGATTGGGATTTGAGGTGTGTGTAGGAGGATGAAGAAATGGAAAAAAAATGGGGGACGGCGTGGACCGATTGCTGGTTGGATGATGGGGGGGACCACGATTATTAATGATTATTTTGGGTTTTTGAGAAAAAAAAAACTTGGTTGTTTTAGGCACGGTCGAATGCAGGAAAAAATAACACAATTTTGAATTTATTGTTATTGGAATTTAAAAATAATTTTAAAAAAAAAACAAACATCAGCTGGTGCTCAAAATTGTAGCATGCAAGTTGATCTTCCGCACCCAAAACCTAACTTTTGCTCAAAAAAAAAAACTACTCCCGAGGTTGGGCAAAAAAGGAAAAAAAAAAACCCCAACCCCCATGGGTTGTTTTTGCCCAGTTATTGGACAATCGAGGGGCAAAAAAAACTTTAATTGAGTTTATTTTCAGACCACAGGATAAAGCGCTTCAAGAATCCCAGGGGACGGGGTGGGGACATGGAGTACCCAAAATATACTGGCATTCAAAAAAGTGGGTCTTTGTTTTTTAACTGTCACCCAATATTGGGGCTATGGCAATTAGGTGTCTTAAATTTAACAAAAAGGGCCGCGGAAAGTGTCTTACTGGCCGTGCCTTACTAATTTTTGGCTGAACCTAAAAAAAAGGTGTCTGATATAATTTCATTTTTCCCATTGGTTTTTTTTTACCGTGCAGTGGGACTGTATGATTATAATTAGGGGGATTTTTGAACAAAATAAACGGTATATTTTATGGATATTTCCCCCCCCCCCCCTCAGCAGGGCTTGGGAAAACAATCTCAATGTAAAAGGCCGAATAATTAACGGGGGAAAAAAAAATGGGTTCTTTTGTGCATCCGAACCAAAACAAAAAAAAAACTCTACGGGGCGAACCCCGGCGCCACGAAATTTAAAAAGGTTTTACATTATAAAATTTCAATATCCACAGTTGTAAAAAAAGCCCTAGTAACCCCACCAAAGCCAGGGGGAAACCGTCATCAGGATTTTCACTTTCCTTGTGTTTTCTGGACGGAATTTTTTTACGGGGATAAAAAAAAACCCCCTCCAAACCTTGGGTTGTCCCTTTATACTCAGAGTGTTGGCGGTTGGGTGTGTGGTTGTGGTAACCATACAACCAAAAAATTGTGTCGGCCGTTTATGGGGTCAGGGGGAAACTCTAGAAAAACAAAAAAACCAAGTTGCTTAGTCAAAAAATTAACGAAATAAACTGAGGGGTGTGATGCCTTAAGGGTAAAAAAAAAAACCAGGGTGCTGTTTTATCCAAAACGGGAAAAAACCGTTGGCGAGGGACCCTGGTGAAGTTTATGTGTGACAGGCACTTGGACCCTGTGGCCGCTCGCACCCTTTTTCCCCCCGAGGCCCGACCGCAGGGGGGAATTAAATCCCAAACAAAAGAAAGGCGGGACGGGGACAACCACCCCCCTCCCACTGTCCTACCATGGATTTGAGGGTTGGGGGGAACGTGGCTCGATGCCCTTCCCCAGGCCAGTGCCCAACTACCAAACCCCTCAAAAAACAAAAACCCTTCCCTACCTTCTATGGGGAGGGATTGATTTCCACCGGAAAAAAACCATAGGGGGGGATGTTGAAAAAAAAACGATGGGTGGATTTTCGGGGACTGGGCCCGGGACACCGGGATTGCTTGATAACGAAGGGGATTTCCAAAACTCGTTTCCAGGGGGGGGGACCCAGACGGAACAAAAAAAAAAAAAGTGAAAAAAAAAAAAACCATGCCGAATTAACACCAGGGGGCCAAAAAAACCTGACCCAAAGGAAAAGCCCAAAAACGGGAAACGGACCAAAAAAAGCGCGAAAAAAAACCCAAATCGCCCCCCCGGGAGAGGGTAAAACATTTAGGGGACTGGCCTTCCTGAGGGGGACACGGGACTTCCGTCGATAAAAAAAATAAGGGTGGGGATGAGGGGAAAAGGTTCAGCCAGCTGGGGCCGCCCCTTCAAAGAGGGAAGGGCCCCGCTAGGGGGGACCATGGTGCAGGGAGATTTGGGAATAATTTTCCCCGCGGCTACGTCTATGTACGACGGGAGAAAAAACAAACAAAAACAAAACCCCCAATATTTGTTGGGCCCTTGATTTTGATTAAATGGCACTTTTGGGGCGGGGAAAATCTCCCTCTGCAAGGAAAACAAAAGGTGTTACGGAGGTTTTCAAGGGGCCTAAAAAAGGGGAAAAAAAAAAAAAATACGGGGAAATTTAAACCCTGGTACCAGGTTTTCCGAAGGAGGGGCGGGCCCACCGGAGGGAAAAAGGGCAACTGCATTTTCCTCCGGGGGGCGGGTTTTTTAAAAAAAAGGGCCCGGGAGGGATTATAAGGGGGGGGACGGGGGGACAGGCCCCTTGGGAACAGGCTCATTCATTGTAAATTGGGAACACAAAGGCGGTTGAAAAAAAAAAAACAGCCGCCCCACCTTTTAACAGAGTTACCAATTCTTTGGAAGGATTACATAGAAGCCCGGGAAAAGGTGTGGCTCCATTCGGGGGACCCGTGGTTGCTCAGAGGTTGTAGTCTGCTTACAAAAGTGTCCCAAGGGTTATGGGCCCACGTAAAGCTAAAAATATTTGCAGGGAAAAGGGGGGGACCAACAGCCGTGTTGCTGGTCTGTGGCAGGAGCCTCCACCAGGGCCAAAAAGGGACCTGCCCCTGGGCAAGAAAAAAAACGACGGGAAAAGGGGGGGAACAAAAACGGCCAATGAGGGGGGACCGGCCGCCCCACACGTTGAAAGAGGGTGCGTCAGGTTGCAAGAGCGGAAGGGTTGGTTTTGACGGGGCCCTGTGGGCCACCGTAAAAAAAACTTGCCCCCCCAACCAAAAACGCCCCAGGGAAAAAAAAGCCCCACCCCCCCCCCCCCAACCTTGCCCGACCGTACCCCATTCGGGGGAACCCCGCGGAGTGGGGCGATTGCCCCAAGCCCAGCCCCCCCGCCACCACACACCCCACCCCTGGGGCCCCCGCGGTGGGGACGTTTAATTCCCCAAACCCCATGCAGGGGAAAATCCCCCGGGCAAACAAAAACAAAAAAAAACTTGCCAGGGGGATTTCCCCCCATTCCTAAAGGGAAAAACAAGTGCCACAGGAGAAAACCCCCAACAATTGGTTTGAAAACAAAAAAAAGGGGGGGGAACATTGGATTACGGGCCGGAGGGAAAAAAAATAAGGAAAGGGCCATCAGCAAAGAGAATTGGCTGGAAATTGAAAAAAAAAAAAAAAAAAAAGCAAATTTCCAGGGGCAAAAGGGAGAAATTGCTGAATTGGAAAAAAAAAAAAATGAATAAATGGTTTGGAGGGGAAAAAAAAAAAACCAAAAAGTGTTTTCGTGGTAGACAAGGGGAAAAAACAAAATGTTGGCGGTTTTTCTGATGATGTTTAGTGGAATGTTAGTGATGTTTTTTTTTTTTTGAAAATACGAATTTGAGGTTCTCTTTGATTATTATTCATTTTTTTTACGCCCACGGGTAAAAAAAAAAAAAAGGTGGAGCGTGTTAGGGGACCAGGGGAAAAAAAATGTGCGGTTTTTTTCTGATGATGGGTAGCTGGGATTGGGTTGAAACAAAAAAATACGGAAATGAAGGGGGGTCTCTTTGATATTAAATTATTAACGGCACGTGGCGTTCTGATGGATGGGTTTAGGTTTGATGTTAGGTGGAATGCTGGGACAATTTTTAACGTGGAAAATTTGGAAAAGGATCTCTTTTTGATTATTAAATTATTACGGCCCACCGGGCGGGGGGGGGGACCATCTGGAAAAAAAAAAAAAAAACAAAGTGGACGGGACAGTGGAACCGTTAAAAAAATGACGCTGACGAGATGGCGAAGGGAAAAACGGGCCCGATCTTGTGGGGGGAAACATTTCCCACCTCCAAGGAAAAAATTTTTTTTGCTAAAAAAATTCAGGTAAACGGGGATTATGGCGTATTTAGTTAATTTTCCAAAATACGCGGGGAAAAAAAAGCGCGCCCAAAAAAAAAAAACAGGATTAACAATAAAGGAAGATTACAAGCAAACAAAATACGTAATGCAAGTACCAAGGGAAAAAATATTTGCAAGGGGGGGGGACTAAAACAAAAAAAAAAAAGGAGTTTTTCATCAAACCAGAACAATTTTGGGGGGACCAGAACTTCAAGTTTACAAAAACCATTGAGGTTGTGAAATGGGGGGAACCAAAGAAAAAAACCCAAAATTACTTTTTTCTTTTCATGGGGAAAATATTTACGTTTGGGTGTTCCAACCGTAGGGAAAATTTTTAATGGGGGACCTTGGCTTTACTTATATTCATAAAAAAACCAAATAATGTTGGGGGGGGACGTTATTCTGTTTACAAGGAAGGCCCCTTCACATCAGCCACTTAAAAAAAAAATAAAAAAAAAAACCGCCCCTAGGGGAATTTAGAGGGCTTTTTTTAACCACTCCTATTTACGGGGGAAACTCCCCACAGGGGGTTAAATGGGGGGGGGGGGGGGGGACAGGGGCCTATTGAACTTTTATGTCAAAGGTGGGGGGACACATACCGCATTTAAGGTTGGTGCAGGGAAAAATTTTCTAATGGGGACCCAAAAAAATTTAAAATTGTGCAGGTACTCAGCAAATTGTTTTACATTGATTTTCGAAAAAACAGCCCCGGGGTTTTTTTTTTTTTTCCCTCTTTTACAATTATGCGGAAAAGGTGTAAAAATTTTTTTCAGAAAAATTTCACTGCCCAAATTTTTTTTTCAGAATCACGGCCCAATATGCCATGGGAACTTTTTAACCGCTAGAACATTTTTAAATTTTGGAGATAGTCAATGCAAAAAAAAAAATGGTTTTTTTTTTAGATTTTTTTCCATATTTTTGGAAAAAATAGATTTTAAAAACAGTAATGAAATTTCAGACAGGAAAAAAAAAACCCCAGTGGCGGGGGGCCAGGCTACATTATGTAATAGGAAAGGGAAATCTTGTGCATAGAAACGGTCAAAAGCATGCTTGGAAACAGAAAGCAAAAACAATATGGGTCAAAATTTATCCCCCCTTACCTTGAGGCCAACCACTTAAATAAAACACGAATACTATGAACTGGTAAAAGATTAACACGGTACAACAATATGAGTGATAAAATTTCCATGGAAACCTGACGACAAGTGGTTCCAACTGTTATAACAACACTTGTGGGTCTGGTCCAAAAAACAAACCTTCAAGGAAAAACCAAAACGCCCAAATACAAACCTAAAAAGTTGGTGTTCGTTGACCCTACATTATTAATGGAAAAAAAAAACGCCAGAATTAAGGCACAAGCTTTATTGAAATCTACAAATGCAGGATAATTACTTAGTGGACACATCCCCTTATTCAATTTCTTAAGAACAAAAAACCTACGTAAATTGACAAAATCTTATTTCAGAAATTTAATTATTCGAACAGCCTCTGGGTTTTTCTCTCTGTACAATGTATACGCAAGGTGGAAAAGTTTTCAGACTGATTCACTGCCCAACTTTCAGAATCACGGCACAATATGCATGGGAGATTTTAATGCTAGACATTATACATTTGGAGATAGTCAATGCAATGAAAATGGCGAAGAGTTCCGACATTTTGTAAACAACAGATCTATGACAGTATATGATACATACAGGCAAACTCACGTGGCGGGGGGCAGGCTAGATTATGTAATAGGAAGGGATTTTGTGCATGGAAACGTCAGAAGCATGCTTGCAACAGAGCTAATCAGTGACCACTTTGCAATAGTAAACGAGATACGCTTGTTGATAATACTCAGTCACCAAAAAAACAAATAGGGTCAAAATTTTCTATCCCCCCTTACCTTGAGCATCACTTTTTAAATCACGTATCTATGACTGGTAACAATGATTACACAGTAACAAAGTGTTGATAAATTTTTCCATGGACCATGACAACAGTGGTCACTGATTACTACAACAACTTGGGTCTGTCCAAAGAAAAACCTTCAAGAACAGCAACTCACAACGCTGCAAACAACCTAAGTGGGTCGGTGACCCTACATTATTAAGGGAACAAAAGCGAGTTCAGGAGCTTTTTATGATATCTACAAGCAGGATAATACCCGTGGACAAACCTTATTGAATTTCTTTAAGGCTAACAAAAACCTACGGAATTAAAAAAAACTCATTTCAGAAATGAACACTTTGAACAGTTCCTACAAAGCATTAACATAACACCTCAATGTCGGAGGTCTGGAAAAAAAATTAATCGAATTTTTTCAGGCAAAAACCAACTAACACCCCGCAGTTCCCATAGTCCCTCTTGCACAAGCAGATATGCTCCTTAGTCAATGGGTCTGGAGCGTCCCAAATTGAGCTCACTTCCCACAAATATTCCAGGATCACCTTAGTCAATCTAAAATTGCACGCAAATTTTGCCATTGAGATTGGATGTTTTCTGATTACTGACCCCTCAGACTTTGCTGAGATCACTGAGTGGGAAACTGAAACAATGCACTGATTCAAAGGAAAAGCGTCCCGCCCCAGGTGAGGATGGAATTACCTATAGTGTCCTCCGCCTTATAGCTCAGAGTACCTGGTAAATCCCCTTTTTGCACCTATACAGGTTAAGTTTGTCACAAAGGTATTCTGCCTGGCTCCTGGACATGCAGTTTAATCCTCCCTATACCGAAATCAAACACTGATAAATACCGACCAATTTCACTAACCTCATGTGTATGCAAAGTTCCAGAAAAGATAATTTTGAACAGAGTCAGGTACAGGTTACAAGGTAAATTATCTCACAGACTGTACGGATTTCTATCGGGACGTAGCACACAATATTGCTTTGCAGAGTACCTTTCAAGCTCTATTCCAGGGAAGCACACTTTTTCTTGACCTTAAGTCAGTTTTTGACATTGCAAACAGAGAAGTTATCCTAGAACAATTAGTAAGCTTTGCATCCGGGGTAAAATATTGAACTGGATTAGAATGTATCTCTCGAACAGATCTGCCAAGTGTCCTGTTTCAGGGGAGTGAGAAGTTTCCACTTCACAGTCTTTTTTGAACTTGGGACGCCACAGGGAGGAGTTTCTCAGCCCTATGCTGTTCAGTATTCCTCATGCACAAGCTGGTGGCAGATATCCCACTTGGGGATGGTGAATCCATTATATGCTTATGCTGATGACATATGCGTCAGAGCATCATCACAAGTGAGGATGCAAATAATTCTCGACAGAATCACAGCAAAGGCACATGAGTGTGGATTGTCATTTCCGCTGAGAGAAAACAATGGCTCTAAACCCATGTATCATACCCCCACCCACTTTTCGCATAGGTGACCAGGAGCTTGACATATGCCACAAGTATAAATATCTCGGGGTGATTGTAAATGATGCATACCTGGTCCTCTCTCTAAAGAAGAGACTCTGGGAAAGATTGGAAACCTTTGAAAGTTTCTTGTCGGGAAGAGAACATGGCATCAATGTTAAGCTTGCTAGACTGTTTTTACTTGGCTTTTATAAGGTCAGTTGTAGACTACCATGCACTGCACTTGTTGCAGTGTAAGGAATCAGAAAATAGGTAGTTTGGAGGTAGTGCAAAATGAAGCTATGAGGATTATCCTCGGCGCCCCGAGAACAGCAAGGATAGTAAACATGAGATCAGAATTAAACTTACCATCCTTTTTTCTGATAGAATAAATATTTATTTCCTACCATATTTTTGGGGTCAAAGCTCTGAGGGAACCTCGTACTCTCAGATTTCCCCAAAAAACAACTGAACATAAAATCACGCAAGTAGACGTGACAAATCACACACACGCGCGCCCTCTGATACACAAAATCTCCATGAACATTATAAAACTCAATGTTCCAATTAGTAAAATACCAAAAGGTCGCTCCATTCCACCATGGAAAAATTTCAAACATTGATCGTGCACCTTACATGTCTACCACAAAAAAACAGGGTGCATAACTGTGTGTTGAAAACAAATTGCGCTTGCCAACGGTAAACGGAACACACAGAATCTATGGGTGATGATGCATATGAGTGTTACGCCGATGGATCCGTACAGTCTGGATACAAAGCTGGTTGTGCTTGCGCTGTATACAAAAATGGCTTACTACAACATCAAGTTAATATGAGAATACAAAACTGGGCCAGCACTACACAAACGGAGCTGGCAGGTATACTCCTCGCAACGGAATTCTTAATGTCCCCAGGGGCCTCTGGAGTAGTTTTCTGTGACTCTCAAAGTGCTCTTTCGGACGCTAAATTCTTTCAAAGCAGGTGGCGATGAAGAAATTGTGAGTTGCATTAAGCGTAAAACGTAACCTATGCAACAGAGCGTAATTTGAACATTCAGTTTGTATGGATACCATCTCATGTTGGCCATACGCAAGCACGACCACGTAGACAAAATTGGCGAAAGAAGCCTGCAGCAAGGATATTGTGAACATAGATCTTGGGAATGCCTCTTGCTAGGGTTGCACATATATTGAAAAGTTCTCATAAGGAAGAACTAGTAGATCTGATTAACACTCAAAGGCCTGAAAGCTGTACCATAAGGCACTACGATCAGTATAGGGATGGCAAAGCCTTCCTATGGGTGGCACCGAAGTCAAAACCAGACATGTGTGACGTGGTTATTGCCAGAATACGTTTTAGGTTATAGAATGTACTGGGAACTGCACGGTGCAAGAAGTGCAGATGAATCTAGATATAGACTGTGCAACGAAGAAAACAAACGAACGCTTGAGCACTATATCTCGGAATGTCATGTGATACAGCCTTTCAGACCACCTAAACATGAGGTATAAAAGAAACTATGTGAATATTTCATTTCATCTGATACATTGGAAGATATACTCGTACTATACCCTAAATTTTTACTATGTGATAAACTCCCGTATGCAAATAACAGTGTTATTCAAAACACAGTGGCAAAAAGCATATGTAAGTAATAATTTTTGTATGATGTATGATTTATATTTATAATTTTTTTTCCTTGTACAACTACAGTAGTTACAGACTACTGTACAATGTCAGATATATGTAAAAACTGTAATCATGATTGCCCACGCCTGAGCAGATAGCCAGGGTGGTAAATAAACTTACTTAACTTAACTTAACTTAAACACTGAAACAGTCCCCAAAGCAATTTAACAATAACACCTCAATGCTGAGGGCCTGGAAATAAATATGAACGATTCTCTCAAGGCAAACCATCTTAACACAATATGCTCATATCAATGGGCCTGAAGCTGTCCAAAATTGGCTCACTTCCCACAATATTCAGATAAACCTTAGTCATCTAAAATTCAACCAGAATTTGCTTTGAGTTGGATGTTCTGATACCGACCCCCTCAGACTTTGAGGAGTTCACTGAAGTTGGGACTGGAACAATGCACGGGTCAAAGGAAAAGCGTCCGCCCCAGGTGAGGATGGAATTACCTATAGTGTCCTCCGCCTTATAGCTCAGGTACCTGGTAATCCCCTTTTGCACCTATACAGGTTAAGTTTGTCACAAGGTATTCTGCCTGGCTCCTGGACACGCAGTCTAATCATCCCTATACCGAAATCAAACACTGATAAATACCGACCAATTTCATTAACTATGTGTATGCAAAGTTCTAGAAAGGATAATTTTGAACAGACTCAGGTACAGGTTACAAGGTAAATTATCTCACAGACTGTACGGATTTCTATCGGGACGTAGCACACAACATTGCTTTGCAGAGTACTTTTCACACTCTAATCCAGGGAAGCACACTGTTTTCTTGACCTTAAGTCAGCTTTTGACATTGCAAACAGAGAAGTTATCCTAGAACAATAGTAAGCTTTGGCATCCGGGGTAAAATATTGAACTGGATTAGAATGTATCTCTCGAACAGATCTGCAAGTGTCCTGTTCAGGGGAGTGAGAAGTTCCACTTCACAGTCTTTTGAACTTGGGACGCCACAGGGAGGAGTTCTCAGCCCTATGCTGTTCAATGTCCTCATGCACAAGCTGGTGGCAGATATCCCACTTGGGGATGGTGAATCCATTATATGCTATGCTGATGACATATGCGTCAGAGCATCATCACAAGTGAGGATGCAAATAATTCTCGACAGAATCACAGCAAAGGCACATGAGTGTGGATTAGTCATTTCCGCTGAGAAAACAATGGCTCTAAACCCATGTATCATACCCCCACCCACTTTTCGCATAGGTGACCAGGAGCTTGACATATGCCACAAGTATAAATATCTCGGGGTGAATGTAAATGATGCAGACCTGGTCCTCTCTCTAAAGAAGAGACTCTGGGAGAGATTGAAAGTTCTTGTCGGAAGAGAACATGGCATCAATGTTAAGCTCGCTAGACTGTTTTACTTGGCTTTTATAAGGTCAGTTGTAGACTACCATGCACTGCACTTGTTGCAGTGTAAGGAATCAGAAATAGGTAGTTTGGAGGTAGTGCAAAATGAAGCTATGAGGATTATCCTCGGCACCCCGAGAACAGCAAGGATAGTAAACATGAGATCAGAATTAAACTTACCATCCATTTCTGATAGAATAATATTTATTTCCACCATATTTGGGGTCAAAGCTCTGAGGGAACCCTCGTATCTCTCAGATTTCCAAAAACAACTGCAACATAAAATCACGCAAGTAGACGTGACAAATCACACACACGCGCGCCCTCTGATACACAAAATCTCCATGAACATTATAAAACTCAATGTTCCAATTAGTAAAATACCAAAAGGTCGCTCCATTCCACCATGGAAAAATTCAACACTGATCGTGCACCTTACATGTCTACCACAAAAAACAGGGTGCATAACTGTGTGTTGAAACAAATTGCGCTAGCAACGGTAACGGAACACACAGAATCTATGGGTGATGATGCATATGAGTGTTACGCCGACGGATCCGTACAGTCTGGATACAAAGCTGGTTGTGCTTGCGCTGTATACAAAAATGGCTTACTACAACATCAAGTTAATATGAGAATACAAAACTGGGCCAGCACTACACAAACGGAGCTGGCAGGTATACTCCTCGCAACGGAATTCTTAATGTCTAGGGGCTCTGGAGTAGTTTTCTGTGACTCTCAAAGTGCTCTTCGGACGCTAAATTCTTTCAAAGCAGGTGGCGATGAAGAAATTGTGAGTTGCATTAAGCGTAACGTAACCTATGCAACAGAGCGTAATTTCAACATTCAGTTTGTAGGATACCATCTCATGTTGGCATACGCAAGCACGACCACGTAGACAAATTGGCGAAAGAAGCCTGCAGCAAGGATATTGTGAACATAGATCTTGGGATGCCTCTTGCTAGGGTTGCACATATATTGAAAAGTTCTCATAAGGAAGAACTAGTAGATCTGATTAACACTCAAAGGCCTGAAAGCTGTACCATAAGGCACTACGATCAGTATAGGGATGGCAAGCCTTCCTATGGGTGGCACCGAAGTCAAACCAGACATTGTGACGTGGTTATTGCCAGAATACGTTTAGGTTACAGAATGTACTGGCAACTGCACGGTGCAAGAAGTGCAGATGAATCTAGATGTAGACTGTGTAACGAAGAAAACAAACGAACGCTTGAGCACTATATCTCGGAATGTCATGTGATACAGCCTTTCAGACCACCTAACATGAGGTATAAAGAACTATGTGAATATTTCATTTCATCTGATACATTGGAAGATATACTCGTACTATACCCTAAATTTACTATGTGATAACTCCCGTATGCAAATAACAGTGTTATTCAAACACAGTGGCAAAAGCATATGTAAGTAATAATTTTTGTATGATGTATGATTTATATTTATATTTTACCTTGTACAACTACAGTAGTTACAGACTACTGTACAATGTCAGACATATGTAAAACTGTAATCATGATTGCCCACGCCTGAGCAGATAGCCAGGGTGGTAAATAAACTTACTTAACTTGAAATCCATAATCATAAAGTTATATGTTTCTTATGTGAATCTATAATTCGTAATATTAGAGGATATAACAGCATGAAGTTCAGGTTGCCTACTAAAACAATATTCACATATGGATAAACGCACAATCAAATTCATATCATGGAATATGCGTAGCATTAAGCCTAGGCTAAATGATCTAGAATTTTACATCCACAAATATAATATTGATGTTATATGCGTGCAAGAACCTTTTGCTGCCGCTGCTAAGATGAAAATAGCACCTGCACTTAAGGGGTATTATTCATATGTGAATACTGCCATGACTGGATTGTTGACATATGTGAAGGTAACACTGCCACATAAATTAGTTAAAAAATCCGAGAACACTGATATTCAATTTCATCATCTAAAAATCCAGACTGCCTCTGGGTATTTTTCACTGTATAATGTATATGCCAGATACTCTAAATTTATGGCTAGTTCTCTCCCCAATTTTCACAACCAAGGCACGTTATGCATGGGCGACTTCAATGCAAGGCATCCACACTTTGGAGACAACCAGCGTAATAGTAATGGGGAAGAATTCAAGCATTTCATCAATAGTAGATCACTGACAGTATATGACACAGAAGCAGAGACTCATTTGGGAGGTGGCAGGTTAGACTACGTATTTGGCAAAAATTTAGTTCATGGTAATGTCTGTACTTCACTGGTACGAGAGTTAGTTAGTGACCACTTTGCAATCCGAACAGACTATGCTGTAGACAGCGACTCAGCCCCTAAATCACCTAGGCGCAGAATAATTATCCCACCGGGCCTGGAGCATCACTTCAAGGCACTGGTCTATGACTGGTATAACACCTATGAAATAACAACTGTTGAAAATTTTTTTCAGTATTTAATCAAAGTTGTCACTGACTACTATAACACATGGGTCTGTTCACGAAAACTCTCGAAGAAAAAGAGGCCCCAGGCCTCCTATGCACCGGGGTGGATCAATGACCTATTTTGGCAAGGAACATAAACGGGTCCAGGAGCTTGCTAATT
>NW_023658722.1:17500-23182 GCF_015228065.2 Penaeus monodon | reverse complement strand
AAAAACACGAATAAAATGAAATTTGGGCGGGGGAATCAGAATAACATAAATTGGATAAGGAACCGGAACTTTTCAGGGGGGGGCACTTTTTTTTTTTGAACCCCCCCCAAAGGAAAACTAAAGCTGAGGTTTATTGAACTCTTTAGTTTCGAATGCGTCATGGTTGAGGTGGGGCTGAAGATAGACAAGAAAAAGGTAATAGTTTGAAATGGGTGTTACGACGAGCACTAGTACTAACTGACAGAAAGAAAACGAATAGTAGTGCTGAGAAAAATAAATTGTAAAGACCGCGTTGCATTTGAACAAAAGGAAACAAAAGTTATTGGTCATGGATGAGAAGTAAAAGATGAGAAAACTGGACAGGGATGGTGATAGGAAACAGAGGAAGAGGCAAACCGAAGACTGAGCGACAACATCAAAAAATTTGCGGGCTGTCGATGGTACAAGTGGAAAGAAAAGCGCAAGATCGAGTTGAGTGGCGAAGGGGATGGTGGAGAGGTCCACGGCTGCTCAAACATGAGCTTTACCGTCATTGATGATAAATATATATAATATATATATATAAAATATATATATTTTATATATAAAATTATATATATATATTAATATATATATATATATGTATATATATATATACACATGTATTTTTCAACGGTGGGTTTCATGTTGAGCTGCCGTGGTCACAGCATGATACTTAATTTGTAGTTTTCATGTTGTGGTGCTCTTGGAGTGAGTACGTGGTAGGGTCCCCAGTTTTTTCCACTGAGAGTGCCGGTGTTCCCTCTAAGGTAATCATTCTATTATCCGGGTTTGGGACCAGCATCACTTGGGCTGGCTCCCCACCCAGTGGCTAGGTAGGCAACAAATTCAAATTCAAATTCAAATTCAAATTCAAACACTTATTCATTAATTACAATGGGTATTCTATTTACATATATTTTATTTACATTAGTAATAAGATTTTAGATACATAGATATTATACAATGTTTGTTTAAAAGATTAGACAGAACTTTAATATCACAAAAGACTGAAATATCGTGCTTGGCTTGATTTTTGAACGCCTGATGTCATTGATATTTCAGTGATGTTCTTTCACTTTGTTTTAATGTCTTTTGGTTGGAGATATTTCAATGTTTCTGGTATTTGGGTTTCCCAGATCACCAGTCCTCGGATTGCATATTTCTTGCCCGGTTCTGTGTTCGATTTCTGATATATAGGGAGTTATTTGCCTTGTATGGACACCTGTTATTTTACCTGTTGTTTGTATAGGTAATAGCCAGTTTGGGTAATTTCCTTGTATGATTTTATGGATTAGAATACATGTGTTATAGGTGTATTTCTGATGTACTTTTAGCCATTTTAGTTTGTTTATATGGGGTGTGATGTGGTCATATTTATTTACATTTCCTAGTGCTACTCTTGCCGCGAAGTTCTGTTGTTTTGGGTCCTTTGTATTTGTGTTTTGTTTGTGGAGCCCCAGATTTTAAGACAGTAATTAATGATACTAAGGGGCTAGTGTTTTTTATAACAGAAATTTCTTGTTTCTGTGGGTATTTTATTTTGATGTGTTTTAAGTATATCAAAGTCCCCATTATTCCTGTAGATATGATCAATGTGTGTCTCAAATGTCATGTATCTATCAAACGTGTCCCCCTAGATTTTTACTGTTGTGTTGGGTTTGATGCAGCAACCTTGGAAGTCTTTTAATGGTCTGTGGGTATTTTTGCTATTTTCTGACGGCCCCTATAAAAATACATTGTTTTTTTTGGGATTTATTTTCAGGCCATTCATATCGAAGAGTTTTTTGCTTCTGTTAGGGTTTTTTGGGTTTTTTCCTATCAATTCATTTAGGTTGTTAACAGAGGCAGCGTGAAGGAATTGAGAGTCGTCGTCATACTGAATAAGAAGACAGTTTCTTAAAATTTGATGACAGATCATTAATGAATATAATAAATAAGATTGGGCCTAGGATGGATCCTTGTGGAAACACCGAACGAAATTGGTTGCTTTGATGATACTTTTTCATGAATTTTGACTGATGTGTTTTTGCAGACAGGTAACTTTGAACCAAAAATGATCAATTCGTGATTTGTTTGTTTTTTTACAAGTAATTCATGGCTGACACTGTCAAAGGCCTTCGATAAACACACAGAGTGAGCAAATTGATCTGGTTTTTGTCTATATTTTTATAAAAATTTTATCTGGACTTTAATAATGCTGTTCGGTGATAGTTACTCCTAAAAACCGTGTTGTGTGTTAGATATAAGGTTATTTTCTTCCAAAAATGATGTTAATTGGTTTGCAACTATTTCTCGAGAACTTTATATTATTGGTAGTATAGTGAAAGGGTCGATAATTATTAATTTCGTCTCTGTCACCGGATTTGAAAATAGGTGTTATGATACCATGGTTCCCGAGTGAAGGATAAACACGGTGAGTATGGATGTATTTAAAAATGACTGTCAAATAGTATGCAATTGCTGGTAAACTATCAATTATGAAACGATGTGCAATGCCATCCGCTCCACGGAGTTGCTTTCTTAAGGTTTTATGGGCAGAATAATTGTTTTTACTCCTATGGCTGCGGGCTGAAAAAAATTTGTTGTAGGCCCGTTTCGTTTTTGTTGGGGTTTATATGTAGGGCGATTGTCTGTTTATAAGTGCGTCTACCGATTTCTGCAAAGAAGTTATTAAAGTGTTATATGTTGTTTATGGAAATGTCTGTATTTGTTTCTCCTTAGGTACTAGTGTATTTACTAGTTTCCATGTTCGGCAGAATCGTTTCTACATTCATTGAATTTTCTTTAAAGTAATTTGTTTTCGCACAAAGGAGGAGTGTTTTTACATTCTCTTCTTATGTTGTATTCAGCCTGCAAAGGGGGTGTCATATCTGTTTTTTTTGAGAGCTTTTTGAGTATTATTTCTATCATTTTTGGCCCTCTTAATGTTGTCACTTATCCCAAGGGGCAGGAGGACGTCTAACTGTTTTTGTTTTTAAAAAGGTGCGGAGGCATCGATGCCGTTTTTTATCACATGTTAGAATATTACTTGTCTGCTCACGTCATCTGTTGTTAAGATCTCTGAGAGTAATGATTTGTGGCAATAATATGTTTGGGAGAGTAAAATGAGGATTGTATTGGTTAAGTCGCGAGAGGTTTTTGTGACTGGTTTTGCTTTTTTGTTTTTTTTACATTATGGTCAAGGTTAAAAGCTCGTGATCTGCAATGTGGCATGGGACAGGTCTGTGTGAAGTATGATATCGGGTCTGTTTTTATTATAACATTAATATGGATGAGGTATTTTTTGTAATCCTGTAGGTTTTTATAAGTTGTTCTAGTTTATTTTATGATTATCCCAATCGAGGTGAAGTTTCCCTTTCCCAAGGGAACAAAGCGCCCGGCGGTGACTCGAACCCGAACTCAGATTGCCCTTGTGCCAGTCTTTAGTCCGAGCTTAACCCCTCGGCCACTGCGGCCTATATATACATATATATAATATAATATATATATATATATATAATATATATATATATATATATATATATATATGTATATAAGGCCGCGGTGGCCGAATGGTTTGAAGCGTCGGACTCAAGACTGTCACGACGGTAATTGAGTTCAAGGGTTCGAGTCACCGACCGCCACATTGTTCCCTGGGCAAGGAACTTCACCTTGATTGCCTACCTAGCCACTGGGGGCCAAAGCCATCCCTAGTCAAGTGCTGGTCCCAAGCCCGGATAAATAGAGAGAATGATTACCTAGGTAACACCGGCACTCTCCGTGGAAAGGAACTGGGGACCCTACCACGTACTCACTCCAAGAGCATCACAACATGAAAACTACAAATAAGTATCATGCTGTGACCACGGCGGCTCAGACATGAACCTACCGTTAAAAGAAGAAGTATGTATGTATGTATGTATACACACACACACACACACACACACACACACACACACACACACACACACACACATATATATATATATATAATATAATATATTATATATAGTTATATATATATATTATATACACACACACACACACATATATATATATATATACATACATACACACACATGTGTATATATATATATATATATATATATATATATATATATATCTATATATATATATATATTTAATATATATATATATATATATATACACACACACACAAACAAAACACATGTATGCATGTATCTATCTATCTATCTATCTAGATATGTGTGTGTATGTGTATGTATGTATATGTGTGTATGTATGTGTGTGTGTGTGTGTGTGTGGTGTGTGTGTGTGTGTGTGTGTGTGTGTGTGTGTGTGTGTGTGTGTGTGTGTGTGTGTTGTGTGTGTGTGTGGATGTATGTACGTATGCATGTATGTTGTAGGTATAGTAATGTATAATTATATACACACATGTGTATTATATTAAATATATATAATTATATATAAATTTAAATAATATCTAATATAAAAATACAAACACAAACGAGAGTACATAGGTTTTGGGTGGGGAGTAGATAGGGTGGGGTGGTGGGGGGGGGGGTGGGGGGTGTGGGTGTGGGGTGTGGGGTTTTTGGTTGTGTGGGTGGTGTGGGTGTGTGTGGATGTATTACGTATGAGGAGAGATGGAATGAATGTAACAAAATAAAATAAAATAATAAAAATACAAAAAAAATAAAAATAAAAAAAATAAATACAAAAATTTTTATTAAACAAACAAAAAAAAAATATAATATAAAAAATAAAATATAATAAAAAAATAAATTAATAAAAAAAAACACAAATAATTTTATTAATAAACACAACAAACATACATACATATATTATAAATATATAAATAATTTTAATAATATAATTATTTTAATATATAATACATAATAATATAATATTATATTAAATATAAATATAATAAAATATGTATTATATATGTATGTATGTGTATATAATAATATAAAATATGTATAAAAGATATATATAATAATATAATAATATATTATATAATATATATATAATAATATTATATAATATATAATTATATAATACAGACACACACACACACAAAACACACAAAATATAATATAATATATATATAAAATATATATAATATATATATATTAATACATATATATGATATATATAATTATATAAGATATAATAAAATATAAAATATACACAATATATGGGGATATATAAAATATAGTAGATATATATATATAATAAAATTTATTATAAGATAATATAATATACCATAAATATAATATATGTATAAATATATTATTATATATATACACATACATACATAAACAAAATTTTATATAAGTATATATAGAGAATATGAGATATATATATATATAATATATATATATATATGTATGTATGTGTATGAATAGAGATAATAAATAGTATATACAATAATATATATAGAATTTTAATATAGAAAAAAATAGATAGAAATATAGAGTAGAAATATATACACACACACACACACACACACAACCACACACACACACACACACCCCACACACACACATATAGTATATATAATATATATGGGGATTATATATATATATATATATAAATAATATATAATATATATATATATAATACATAAGAATATATATAATATATAATATATATAAAATATATATAATATAATATAGAATATCATATATATATGTG
>NW_023658722.1:0-2500 GCF_015228065.2 Penaeus monodon | reverse complement strand
CCTACATATAAAACACAACATAAACGAAACGAGGCCTACAACAAACTTTTCAGACCGCAGCCAGTAGAAGTAGAAACAATTATTCTGACAATAAAAACTTAAAAAAGACGAACTCGTTGGGAGCGGATGGCATTTCACATCGTTTCATAATTGATAGTTTACCAGCAATGCATACTATTTGACAGTCCCTTATTAATACATCCATACTCACCGGTGTTTATCCTTCACTCTGGAACATGGTATCATAACACCCATTTTCAAATCGGTGACAGAGACGAAATTAATAATTATCGACCACCTATACTACCAGTAATATCTAAAGTTCTCGAGAAAATAGTTGCAAACCAATTAACATCATTTTTTTAGAAGCGAATAACCTTATATCTAACACACAAACACGGTTTTAGGAGTAAATTATCAACTGAAACAGCATTATTAAAGTCACAGATGAAATTTATAAAAATATAGACAAAAAACCAGATCAATTTGCTCACTCTGGGGATTTATCGAAGGCCTTTGACAGTGTCAAACCATGAATTACTTGTAAAGAAACTAACAAATCACCCAAATTGATCATTTTTGGTTCAAAAGTACCGTCTGCAAGAACACAATCAGTCAAAATTCATGAAAAAAATATCATCAAAACAAACAATTTCGTTCGGTGTTCCAAAAAGGATCCATCCTAGGCCCAATTATTTATTATATTCATAATGATCGTCATCAATTGTAAGAAAAATGTCTTCTTATTCAGTATGACGACGACTCTCAATCCTTCACGCTGCCTCTGTTAAAACCCAAAGAATTGATAGGGAAAAACCAAACAAACCCTAACAGAAGCAAAAAACTACTTCGATATGAATGGCCTTGAAAATAAATCCACAAAAAAACACAATGTATTTTATAGGCAGCCGTCAGAACATAGCAAAAAAAACCCACAGAACACAATTATAGACTTTCCCAAAGGTTGCTGCATCAAACCCAACACAACAGTAAAAAAACTAGGGGTACACGTTAGATAGATACATGACATTTTAGACACACATTGATCATATCTACAGGAAAATAATGGGCACTTTGATATACTTAAATCACATCAAAAATAAAATACCCCCAGAAACAAGAATGCTGTTATACAAAACACTAGCACTTTGTATCATTAATTACGGGCTTAACATCTGGGGCTCCACAAAAAAAAACACAAATACAAAGGACCCAAAAACTACAGAACTTCGCGGCAAGAGTAGCACTAGGAATGTAAATAAATATGACCACATCACCCCCACATATAAACAAACTAAAATGGCTAAAAGTACATCAGAAATACACCTATAACACATGTATTCTAATCCATAAAAATCATAACAAGGAAATTACCCAAACTGGCTATTACCTATACAAACAACAGGTAACATAACAGGTGTCCATACAAGGCAAAATAAAATCCCTATATATCAGAAGATCGAACACAGAAACCGGGGCAAGAAATATGCAAATCCCAGGACTGGTGATCGGAACCAACTACCAGAAAACATTAGAAATATCTCCAACCCAAAAGACATTTAAAACAAAAGTGAAAGAACATCTACTGAAATATCAAGACATCAGGCGTTCAAACATCAGCCAAGACGATATTTCAGTCTTTTGATATTAAAGTTCTGTCTAATCTTGTTTTTAAACAAACATTGTATAATATCTATGTATCTAACATCTTATTACATAATGTAAATAATATATATGTAAATAGAATACCCATTGTAATTAATGGAATAAAGTGTTTGAATTTGAATTTGAATTTGAATTTGAATTTGATTGCCTACCTAGCCACTGGGTGGGCAAGCCAGCCCAAGTGAGTGCTGGTCCCAAGCCCGGATAAATAGAATGATTTCCTTAGAGGTAACACCGGCACTCTCAGTGGAAAAGAACTGGGGACCCTTACCACGTACTCATCCAAGAGCACCACAACATGAAAACTACAATTAAGTATCATGCTGTGACCACGGCAGCTCAAACATGAAATACCGTTGAAAAAAAAATACATGTGTATATAATATATACATATATATATATTATATATATATATATATAATATATATATATATATAAATATATATATATATATATATATATATCATCATAAAAGACGGTATGCATGTTTGAGCAGCCGTGGACCTCTCCACCATCCTTCGCCACTCAACTCGATCTTGCGCTTTTCTTTTCCCCTTTACCATCGACAGCCCGCAAATATCTTTTATGTTGGGCGCTCAGTCTTCGGTTTGCCTCTTCCTCTGTTTCCTATCACCACCCTGTCAGCAAGTTTTCTCAATACTTTTACTTCTCATCAAATGCCAATAAACTTTAGTTTCCTTTTTTTCAAGATGCCAAACAGCCGGTCTTTACAATTTTTTTTTCTCAGCACTAATCATTCGTTTCCTTTCTGTCCAGTTAGTACAAAAGTGCTCGTCTGTAAAACCACATTTCAAAACTATTGACCCCTTTTTTT
>NW_023658721.1:15000-23186 GCF_015228065.2 Penaeus monodon | reverse complement strand
TTAAAAAAGAGTCAAGCCGTTAAAGTATAAACCCTCTGCTCACCATTGACAAGGGGGATGATGTTTTTTACAAACTGGTGGCACGGTGGATCTAAAAATAGTGAAATCTACAGACGGGGTACATCCTTTAAATAAAGGATTTGGCTGGGCACTGCTGACCTCCTGGGTCATGACCTCACCTTGGGCGATAACAGAAACCCTGGAGGGGGTAGCCGGGGCAACAGCTGTGCCCCCCGCCCTAGGCGGGAAGTGCCCCAGAAATACCAAAGGAATCAGTCCGAGTCCGTTCCTTGAACCCGAACCCCTTTCCCCTCCAACGTGGGCTGACCCGCCCCCGCCCGTCTACCGCGAAAATCCCTTTAATTACGTTCTGTTCCCTCAAAAAAGCTGAAAAACGATACACACACACACCACACCACCACATAAAAATATATATAATATATATATTTAATATAATAAAAACAATATATATGTATACACACCACACACACCACACACATGTATATATATAAAATACATTATATATATAATATATGTAAAATAATATACTTTATATATATTTTAAAATTAAATATATATATATATATATTTATATATATATATTATTATATGTATATATATATATATATATATATATATATATTAATATAATTTAATATTATACATTTATATTTTTATTAATATATAACCCCCAACACACAACACACACACACACACACACAACACACACACACCCACACCACACACACAATATTATATATATTATATATATATATATATATATATATATATATTAATGTGTGTGTGTGTGTGTGTGTGTGTGTGTGTGTGTGTGTGTTGCGTTATTAGAGTCACATTTTAAAAAGATAAATATCCCCCCTTTTGCTTCGAATAACGGGAAACATAGGTATGTAGGTGGATGTAAAAAACTTCGGGCTTTTCTTTTTACAATTATTAGAAAACCTCACTAACACGTCATCATAAGGGCATCTTTACGAAGGGCGGCTAAGGAAAAAATAAACACTTCAAAAATCCTTTCCCACAGCGAAACAAGTTGCGAAATGCCCGGGCGCCCGAATCTTACCAAATACTGAAGCGCGACATAAGCGGGGGGCTGGAACCGCCACGTGCTTACTCCCTTAGAATGTGGCGTTTATTGTATCTTGTCTCCTGTTTTCATGATTTTTCTACTTATTTTCAGAATCCCAAAACTTTTTTTTTGTTTGAAACTATTTAATTAAATTTTATATTCTACCTATATCTCAAATTATGATATCAAAGCAAGGTAGAAATATAGCTCCTGTGGGAAAAAGCAAAAAAATAACTGCTTCTTAGCGTGAAATATTATCTTGTTTTAAGGTGTTTTTGAGGTTATCTAATACTTTTTCTAGCAACACAAGTGTTGTAATTACTTTTTAAATTTAAAGTTATGACGTACGATATAGTTCTAATATATTTTTCGTTTAAATTGCTGACCAGGGGTTCTTATGAAAAAATAAAGGGGATGTCAATGAAACGCGTGACACGAAGTGTCTATCAGTCTGTCTTGTGCTTCTTTTAAAAAACTTAGCAAATAAGTTTCCATTGATATAAATTTAATATATATGAAGAAAATTTTAATGCGAATCCCACATTAAAAAAATAACAATTATTTTTTCCTCACATATCTTCTTATACATCTGCAGTCTCAGCATTTTCCCACTAACATAAAGCCCGACATAACCTTGAATGTGTTGTATTTGGTATATTTCTAGTGATTACGATAATCAGAAAAATTAATGGTTACCGTTTTAAAATATGGCCCATAACTTTTTCATGGTTTATCCATATTACTGGGAAAACTAAAAAAAATACTTCAAGCGCCACACACACACACACACACACCACAACCACAACCACACACACACACACACACACATCCCAACACCACCCACACACAACACACATGCACGCACGGCGCAGCACGCCACACACCAACACACACACAACACACACACACACACACACACCACAAACACACCCCACACACCACAAAACACACACAAAAACCCCAGCACGACGGACCACGCACGCACAACACACACACATGCACGACGGACGCACCACACACGCACGCACGCAGGGACGCACGCCCCCACACACACAACACACAACACCACCACCCCAAACACCCACACAAAACCAACAAACACACACACAACACATGCACCCCCGGGACGCACGCACCACACCACACAACATTTGTTTACATTTTATTGTTTTTATGAAATTATATATATGTATTTTTTTAAATATATAAAGGGATATTATATATATATTTATATATATAATATATATATTATAATATATATATATATATATATATACAATACTACTACATCAGAAACTGAACCGAAAGGGATTGATCCTTTTGGGGTTTTTTTGGTAGCCTGATGGGGAACTCTTGACGATATGAAGTGTCATAAAAATATAATATATTATATATATATTATATATATATATTTATTTTATATAATAATTTATATATTATGTAATCATACATACTATTACAATATATATAATATATATATATTTATATATATATATATATATATATATATTAAAATTAATTAATGTTTTTTATTTATACATCCATCCTCCATCATAATATATATATATTTATATTTTAAAATTTTTTTTTTATTTATCTAATTATTATATATATTTAATATTATATATAAATTTATTATATATATATAATAATTTTGGGGTTTGTGTGTGTGTGTGTGGGGGTGTGTGTGTGGTACATATTTAAGTACACACAACACACACACACCACACACACCCCAAAACCCAGACACACCCACCACCACACACACACACACCACACCCACACACACGCAACATTAAAACAAGCAGAACTCTATTTTCTATTTTTTTTCCCCTTCCTTCTCCCATAATTTTAACCGTTGTTTTTTTTTGGGAAAAAAGTGAAAATGAAGCAAATGGCACATTCTTACACTTTTCCCTTTCCCTCAATCCCATTTCCATGTGATCGAGTATGTGGTAAACAAACGGGAAAATTTATTTGTTGTTAAGTAGTTAATTTAAATTTTTCTCTTTTTTGAGATTTGTCGTTTTATCTGCAACCCAATTTAAAAAGCGTTCATGATTTTTTTCCTCACGAATTCATTTTATTTTTATCTCATTCCTCCCCTTGCCCCGACCTGACCGCCCCTTTTCTTTTCCCTTTCGGTCAATGAGGGAAAAAGGGTTTTTTTCCCCTCTTGCCGACCCCGCTTTCTCTTTTCCCCGGGCGGTGGCGAAAGTGGAAAGGGGAAGAGATCGCTAAGTTTCCCTATTTGGTTGTTTTTTTTATAAGACCTAGGGGGTTAAATGACACCCGTTCATTTTTTCTGGTGACACGTTTTTTCGGGGGGTAAAGGGGGTGTAACGCAATTTTATTTAAAATTTTTATTTAATATGCATAGGCTCCCCCATATCATGATGCACAGGGTTTTCCCCATATTGCCCGGTTGTGTAACGCGTAATTTCTGGGGCTCCGTGTTCGAAAAATAGGTACAGGTTAAACTGAAGTTTTTTCGTTCGTCGGGAAATTGAGTCGGTGGGATTTGAGTTACGTCCGTTTTAAAGTAGACAGGGGGTTTAAGCTGATAAATTTTTTCGCTTATTATCACATTTTTTCACCCTCTTTAAACCTTTCATGTTTTTTGGGTTTTCTCGGGCCCTTTTCGTGATTTGTGTGATTTAAATATCCGTAGGAAATTTGCGAGCGCCCCTCACAGATATGCAGTTTTTCATGTCACCCTTCATTCAGTGAATTCTGTCACATACCCTTAAAGTTGAATTTTAATTGGTGTTTTAATAAATTTTTATAGCTGGATTGTAATTTACTTGTTTTTTATAGTGAAAAATTAAAATTCATGTTTGTGATTCATTTCTGTGTGAGGTCACTCTCGCTTCCCCTCTTCCCTAGCGTCCTCACAAACCCAACACCACACTCACCTCACTCATCCACGCAGGCAAAAGACACGAAACCTTTTCATTATAGGGGTTTTGGGTTTCTGTCTTAGTGCCGGGGTTAAAAATTTTATGTATCTTTTACCCCCAAAATTTTTTCATCGAGATGAGTGACTGACATGAGTACAAATTCATTTATTTTTTCTCTGCGCGACGGACAGTGGGTTTAAATAAATCCTTTTCGGGTTGCTGTTTTCGTTTCCCCTTTTCATCTCATATCTATCAGAGACGGTTGGTAGTTCAAACCCGGGCTATGCGGATCGCTACTGACGTCCCCTCTCCTAATTTTTCCTTTTTAAATTTTTTAAAAAAAAAACCCAAAAAAAAAAAAAGACGAAATTAAATTAAAAAAAAACATTAAAAAACCGCAATTTTTTAAATAATGGCATGGTACTTAACACCCCTCTTCCTTTTTGCCTTTCTTTTTTTCTTATTCTGGCCCTTAAATGTGATCTGGTTCCCGACTATATATTGCATCGGACCACACGGCACCCAAGGAGGACCCTGCTGCAGAAAACCGGGGCACCTTAGGATGTGTGAGAAGGACGTCATCAGAAAAACGCCATAGGCCGGGAAACCAGGGTTTTCCCAACAGGTTTTAAGCGTCCAAGATGAGTGGGTGGGGACGCTTGCCCAAATCCCGTAAATCCAGCAAGCACCCGGAACTTGCCACGCGGTACCATCCCCCGGATGCGGGAAGGCGACACCTGGTGAACGCCTGCGATCCAGTCAACTCCGGAGTCGTTGCGCAGGTACGCCGCCCCGAGATGCCGATGAGGGCGCCCCCGCCCTGAAAGCCTGTATCCAGAAAGAGGATTACGAGGACGGGACGACCATGCCGCCGAAAGGCCTGGGCGAGATCTGTGAGAAAGTGGGACGAGGACGCCGCCCAGTTGGCTTGGCGAGGACTACAAGGAAGTCTAGATGAATCCGAAGTAAGGAGGACCTGTGTGAGCCTTTTTTGGGACGTGTGGGCACGGGACGGACAGATTACCCGAGGACCAGGAAGGAGAGGACGACAGGGACGACAGCCATAAGATGCCCCAACAACGCCGAAAAAGAGGGCGACCACAAGTTAGGTCACCCTTTAAGGTTCGAGGGCGAAGTTCGAGTAGTTTGGGCCCAAACAAAAATTTAAAATATGCAAAGTCATTTCTGTTACCGGGACCAGTGCTGTTTTTTTGTGGATCCCAAAAAATCCCAAAAATAACCATTTTACTCACGGGGCGTAGTTGACAAATTATATCTCACCTCGCTTGACAAGGGAGTTCGTGACCAGAGCTCGACGCGGTAAGGTTGGCTTAGCCCACCCCCTCCGGGCTAGCTGACCCTTACCCGTGTCCGAGCATACCATTATTACCCATATTTATAGATATTGTCTCGAGTGTTCCATACTGTTTTGTCAACTCTTAGAAATAAAGAGCCCACACTGTTAACAAGTAAAAACTACCCTCTGTTCACCATTGTACTAAGGACCATAGCCTTTTACACACACATATATAAACACACACACATCACACACCACACTATACACATACACACACACACACACACACACACACACACCCCACACACACACTATAAAAATGTGGATAATTCTATTTCTGTTACAGGATGTGGATAATTCTATTTCTATTACCACGGACCACGTGGCTGTTTTGCACGTGGATCCAAATGCCCCAATAAGAACCACCCGCTCAGCGGGGGGGGAGGTCACATTTTATATCTGACCTCGTTTGACCGGGGGAGTTCGGCTAAGCTACCGCCGCGCAAAGGGGTCAGCCCTCGCCTCCCTCCAGGGGGCTGACCGTGACCTCCACGCGGCGCTTTTGACCCTTTAGACAAGTCGTAGCGTCGTCGTAGCGTGTGTTCACCCCTTTACGTGTGTTTTGCGTCCCTGTCACCCACTAGACTAGGGGTACGCATAGCCGTTATATCTGGTGGCAGCGAGGGCCGTTGCATCCTTTTGGCATGCAACACGAACCCCCACCCCCCCGAAAAAAAATCCGCTCGACCGCTAGAAGACATGTCAAAAAAAAAAAAAAACACGTAAGTACACGTTTGGGCCCGTCCCCTTCCTCTTATTTCTTTTCCCTTTCTTCTTCTCCCATACATGTGTTTAAGCCGTTGTTTTTTTTTGGGGTTTAAATAGGTGCAAAGGGAAACAGAAAATGGCACGTTCTCCACTCTTCTTCCCCCTCAGATCGCATTCCGGTGCGATCGAGTATGTGATCACAAAACATGACTATCGTTCGTTAGTTAGGTACTTAATTATTTTCTCTCGTTTTTAGAGATTTATATTGTTTCATCTGCAACGAATTTAACGCGTTTCGTGATTTTATTTTATCAGAATATCATTCATTTTATCTCGTTCCTAACCCTCGCCCCCCGACCTGGACTGTCCCTTTTCTTTCTTTTGCGGTCACTTTGGATTAGAAAAGGTTATTTTCCTGTCTTGACCTGACCTCACTTTCTCTTTTCCCGGTCGGTGGCGGCGTGGGTAGTTTCAGATGATCATTGTTACATTGCTTTTTGGTGACACGTTCTATCGGCGCTAGAACGAAGTATGTAACGGAAATTCATTAAATTCATTAGTTTGAATATAGCGTGGGAAATCTTCCCCCATATCATAGTGCACAGGATTGCCCGATATTGCCCCGGGTTGCGTAACGCCTAATAGATCTGCGCTCCGTCGTTCGAGAGTAAAGTTATTCGTTCGTTCGGCTCCCTTTGAGTCGGTGGGGACCCGCGGTTACGTCCGTTAATTAATGTAGGACTAGGGTTTAAGCTAGAATCATTATTCGCTTATTAATCACACCTTTCTCACCCTCTTGAAGTCGCTTGCATGTTTTGGGTACCCCCCAAGCGTTTGTGTGATTCGTGAAAATTTATATATCCTTGGGGAAATTTTTTGCGAGCGCCCATTACAGATACGCAGAAGAGAGCAGGATATTATATTCCTGGCTCGAGTCGCTTCAGTCATATACGGCATTTGGGTATAGAATCCCCCGTTATTGAGTTTTATTGAAGTCTGACGGTGAAAAGCTAGACATGTACCTGGGCAGTTCGATTTCTGACACCGGAAGATTTGCTTGATAAAAAATTGGCGAATATTTTTTTCATGTCCCATTCATTTCATGCGTACATTCTGTCGCATATCATTATATGTTGAATTAAATGTGGTAGTTGAAATAATCTTAAATAGCTAGCATTGCTAATGTACTTCATTTTTGTTATAGTGAACGTTAATATTCGTGTTTATGATTCATTCTCTGTGTGGGGTCACACCCCGTTTCCCCTCTATTAACGATAGCTGTCACTCACACACGCATACACACACACATTCAGCTCACTCACACACACAGGATAAAAGACACTGACCCTTTTCATTGTCTTAGTGCCGGCGTAAGATTTATCTCTTTAGCCCGCAATTTTGTCTGTCGCTGTCTGTGTACAAGTTACATCTATTTCTTATCTGTGTGACGACTATGGTTCAAATAGATCTTCGCGGATCGCCGATTCGTTCCCTTATCTATTCTCATATCTATCAGAGATGGTTTGGTAGTTCAAATAGGTCTATGCGGACCGTACTGACATCTCCCTCTTTATTTTCTTCTTTACCTTTTGTGAAAATAAAACACAAAAGAAAAAAAAAAAAACGAAAATAAGTTAAAAACCAACTTTAAAAACCGTAAATTGTTATGAATAACCGGCTAGTGGTAATTCCCACCCCATCTTCTCTGTTGCCTTTTCTTTTTCTCTTACTCTGGCCCTTACGTGTATGATCTGGCTCCCCGACTTTATATTGCAGTCGGACCGACACGGCACCGAAGGAGGACCCTTAGGATGCTGTGAGAAGGACGTCATCGAAGATCGCCATAGGCCCACGGACCAAGATTTTTCGTCAAAAAGGTACCAGTCGCCCCAAATGCTGTGCATAGGCGACGCCGGGCGGACGCCTGCAGATCCGGTCAACTCCAGGAGCTCGTAGCGCAGGTATAAGCCGCCCCGAGATGCCGCCCCTGCCCCGACGCCCGTAGATCCGGACGAAGATTACGAGGACGTGTGGACGCGAGAAGGACCTGGACGAGATCTGTGAGGACGTGTGGACGAGGACGCCGCCGAGTTAGGGCCCGGGCCAGGACTACGGGAGGTCAAGACGAATC
>NW_023658721.1:0-10000 GCF_015228065.2 Penaeus monodon | reverse complement strand
TCTCAATATAACAAAACACATACACGCGTGCACTGCCAAAGTACACAGGCATTTCCGCACTATTGCTTCGGTGTCCGAACATTTGGCGTGGGTGCGAAACCATTACCCCAAATGCTATTACCCCGTGCTGGGTACCGCGTGTGCACCATTTAAAAAGGATATTCTGTTATAAATCATATGTCCCTTCGCCACCGTAATTCTCGCAACCAAAGAACTCTATCGGACAGGCCACAACCAACCACCCCGTCCTTCTCAGCAATTTATTGAGCACTCTGCGCCTCCACAATCAAACTTTTTCCACAATACTTATGTTAAAATCTTGACCTCCCCACTTAACCGTATTGTCCTGACCATTGCTTATCACTCCGTATGAGGGTAATTAAATGATGCCGGAGCGAAACAATACTACCATTGCAACACTCGTGGAGTTTACCATACCACCACTGGGCTATACTTCTGGTTAGTGTCTACACCTGTTTTTTTCATGATCATTGCTCCTTTTCAAAGTATGTTTTGTTATTTGCTATCATTTTTTTAAATGGCTTGCTGTAGTTAGAATTGATATTCTTTATTTTGTTGTTTATAGACTGAGGGATGTTTCCCTTCTGATAAAATCCGATTCCTACTACACGGTTTAACTGAAATCAAATAAAATACACGACACACACACACACCACACACCATACACACACACACCACCACACATATACTATATATATATATATATATAGATATTATATATATATTATATCTACTCTACATAGTATCAACTACAATATGTTTTCCGATATATATATATATATATACAATATATATATATATATATATATATATTGTGTGTGTGTTTGGGGTGTGTGGTTGTGTTGTGTGGGTGTGTACATATATATGTATACATATCTGTACATTAATATCTCATATATCGATATATATATATTATATATATATCTATATGTATATACATTATTCACATCATATATGTATATTATACATATATGCCAGTATGTATGTATCTATATGGTGTATAATCTTTTTTTTTTTTACTTCTAGGTATATTATTATGCGCACGCACACACAACAAACACATATCTAGTTATAGATGCGTATATATTATATATATATTATATCTATATATATTATATATATATAATGTACCTATATACATACATATACATATACTATATATAATATATATCTATATATCTATATAGATATATTATATATATTATATATATGTACATATATACCATACATATACCTAAATATATATATATATATATATAATATATATATATATATATACTATCTATATTGTATCTATGTATATAGTATATCTCATATTGTATATATATATGTATGTCCAGATGGATCTCTTTTGCCATATATATACATACATTTATATATATATATATATATATATTATATCTTTGTATATCTATATATATATATATATAGTATCTATAATATATATATATAGATATATATAATATAGATATATATCACGCATATGTGGTGTGTGGTGTGTGTGAGTGTGTGTGTGTGTGTCGGTGTCTGTTCCTGTATTGTGTATGTACATTATATTCATATATATGTAGACTTTAATATATTTACTATTATGTATATATACATATATATACATATCATGCACACACACACACACGCCCACATACACGTACACACGACACACAATACACACCCACACACACACACACACACCCACACAACAACACTAACACACCAACACACAACACACACACCCACCCCACACACCACAACCACCTTAAAATATATATATATATATATATATATTGAGATATATGATATATTTTTTTTTTTTAAATATATATATATATAATATATGTGTTTATGGGTGTTGTATGCTGTGTGTGTTATTTGTGTGTGTGTGTGTGCGTTTGCGTGTGTGTGAGTGTTATGTTGTGTGTGCTTTGTGTGTGTGTGTGTCTGTGTCCGGTGTTATGTGTGTTGCATAATATATATATATATATATAAGATATTATATATATTAGATATATATATAATATTATGCACACATTATCTATACGCACACACACATACATACACACACACACACGCACACCACACACACCACACACACACACGACACACACACACACACACACACACACATCACACACACACACACACAAGCACAAAACGCATTATATAATATATATATATATATATATATATATATATCTATATATATAATATATATATATGATAAATATATGTGTGTGTATGGGTGTTTGTTTGTGTGTGTGTGTGTGTGTGTGTGTGTGTGTGCATGTGTGTGTGTGTGTGTGTGTGTGTGTGTGGGTGTGTGTGTGTATAAAAGTATATATTATATATATAATCTAATATCTATATACATATATATTCTATAATATATATATAATATATATATATATCTATGTATATTATAATTATATATATATATACATATATGTTATACATATCCTATAATATATACATGTATATATACATATCTCCATATATAATATACATATATATATGACATTTCATAGTGTGTGTGTGTGTTGTATACTTCTATCATATACGCGTGTGTATAAACACAATGTATGTTCAAACGAGTGTGTAAATTAAGAGACGGTACGCGCACCTTTTTTTTTTTTTTTTTTTGTCAAAACGGCTGAGGCTTTTTTCGCACGAGATTTAAGATAAACTTCCCGATGCAACCATCACTTTATTACCCAGTCCAATGTATCTAATATGCCAGCTCTTTTATCATTCTTAACATGGCAGAAAATAAAAAGTTAAGTTCAAACAATATAATACAATTCGCGACAAAGTCAAGTAAAATATTAAATGCTGAGGTTCCTGTAACTCGCCAAACCCTAATGTGGATTTTTTTTTCTAATTCGGTAAGTAGAAAATTCGATGGTGACTGCATTCTTAGCATTTTTTGTTATCATTGATTACCATATGGTTAGGAAGCTGATCACCGTACTCATGATCACATTCATATTCCGATCTATTCTGCAGCCTGGTCCGTCTCCATAGGTCTCATTTATTCCTCTTGTAATCGAATATTTTCTTGGCCTCCTCGTTCTCCTCACTGTGCCATAGCTCCGGCCGACCTGCCGTAGCGAGTAGTGTGGGTGTGCTCGCCCGCCACAACACCAGCTGACCAAACAGAAAGGAAAGCAGTTCTTACAAGCTGTTCTCATTTCACAATTCTATTGGTCATGTAAATATAAATGTCACAGATCGGTGTGTAATTGGCGTGCGTGCGGGGGATGTCCTGTGAGTGTGTGGAACTCACTGCTTGCCGTTCCTCCTGAAAGGGTCTCGCCAAAGGTCCTGCGGTTTGGCATACTGAGAGGCCCTCCCTCTACCGTCACGTAAGAGTTGTAGGAGCCTCTCATCCACCCTTCTCCTCCCACTGAGTCCTGAATGTCTTTAGAAAATATTGATTAAGAGTCTTGCGACTCCTATATTTTACTCTTCAAATTAAGAACCCACGCGAAGTAGAGATACTGCCTCCTGAAGAAGGTAGAAGCTGAACGGTTTGAGATGTGACCGTCGCCAAGTGTGTGACAAGATGTTGCTTTAAACAGTTTCTCCGACAGGCTTCCATTTGCCTGCGCTAGTTTCACCTGGACGAACGCTTGTAGCATGTTTGGTTTGCTGATGGATCGTTCATGAACATCCTTATTCCCTGAGCCCAAAGACTGTCGAAATGGTTATTTTATATTATTAATTAATTATTTTATCAGTATCATTATTTTTCATGTATTATTAATCTTATCACCATCAGTTCCATTATTATTATTTTTCATTATGTATTATCATTATCAAATTTGTTTTTTATTTTCATTATTTCATCATCATCATCAGCATCATCATCATCATCATCATCATCATCATCACATCATCATCATAATCATCATCATCAATTATTATTATTTATCTAAAACTGCAAAACCTTTTTGCCCAATGTAGGCAGGAATATTGACCGGAGCATATGCCCCTTAATTCCCTTGTCTAATTATTTAAAAAATATAATATTTCGAGAGTTGATTCATATTATCTCACAGTACTGAAACTAATTGTATTATCACGGATTATACGTAAAATTAAGACCTTGACCATTTTTCTTTGAATAGATGCTGACAGCTTAATGGACAAAGTTTTTTTTTTTATCATTTCTTTTTTTATTTTGCTCCCATTTCATTCAACCGGCATATGTTTCTTTCTGTGAAGAGACGCTGAGGTCTAAAGGGGAGGTGCCGTTTCCCCACCACGGGCTCCTCCGCCCAACTGCACCTTATCGGCCAAGCCCAGCTTCGTCACCTGATAAGTGTAATGTTCTGGTTTGGGTTGCTGTTTTATACATGCTTCCGTGTCAACTTTCATATACAACCACTTTCTAATAGTTCCACACGAACTTTTAAGTTTTAGACATTTTAACAGGGAACTCATCAACGTGCAAATAAAATTTTGCACGTAGGGTTTCCCATTCTTAATGTAGACATATCTATCGGGGGGCAGTGCTCCACAGTAGGAGGGCCCCAAGGGAAATGAAAACAGAAATATTACACCATAGCGCTTCGATAACCCGACTTGAAGGGGGGGGAATATCTTGTCGGTGCTCCTTGAGGTCCCGATGGAGGCCGTGATGATAACGTGGTTGCAGGTGGGAGGTGCCGTCCTGGGTCCCACCAGCACGGTTTCCTCAGGCGTTTCCCCGCCACTTTTCGCCGTAAATATCCTACAGAGGGGCGAGGACATCTTCACTTTGGCATCTGGGATATGGGCTAATGAAGGGAAGAAACATGACAGAAAGTACAGAAACTCGATATGGGGGTTTAAAAAAAAAGTTTTCTAAAAAATTCGTCGACAGAAATGAGTTCATTTATCTAGTAGTATACTATGAAAACGTTTTTCTGTGATACGTTTAATCTTTTTTGAAAGGTTGTTTGGTAGTCCCCATTTTTCCTGTTTGGACCCCTTCCTAATGTACCGTGGCCCAGCGCTGCCACTTGAGTCGGCGGTATTTCCCTACGACACCTGGTTTGAATTTAAAGGTGCCTTTTTGCATCTGCCGCGGGGGGAATATATATATAATATATATATAATATTATATATATATATAATAATTAATATTGATATATTGTGTGGGTGTGTGCCTAAGTGTGTATGTAAGTATATATATATATATATGTGTGTGTGTATGCATGCGTGCGTACGTGTGTGCGCGCGTGCGTGTGTGTGCATGTGTGTGTGTGTGTGTACATCTGCAAAATGTCTGAGCCCCGACTGCTGGCTCAAGCCCGATGTACGATCCCATCGCCTTTTAAGAGGTCAAACGCAGGTGTCGTAAGTGAAGTTGCCACCGTGTGTGTGAAGATGTGTGTGTATGTCCATCACGCACGCACACACACACACACACACACACACACACACACACACACACACACACACACACACACACACCACACAACATTATATATAATTAGTCCCCACACAACACACTACACCCACACATACACACTACACACACACACACACACACACACACACACACACACAAACCACACACACCACCACCCACACAAACCCCACACACCATGTATGTATGTAGCAAAAACACACATACACACACACACAACACACACCACCATACACACACAACACACCCCCAACCACCCCAACCCACACACACACACAAACCCCACACCTATTATATATATATATATATATATCTATATATCTGTTAATATATATAAACACACACAGAAAAACAATGCGTATGTTTAGGGTTGGTGTAATTACGCAACACACACACCTAAAAAAATATATTAAAAACACTCACACACATTATTCACGCGTATATTTTGTAAGTGGTAAAAATTTGCGCTTCCCCCGCTGCCATCCGTTCTAGTTTTATAGAGAGAAAAAAAAAAAAATCAAAGTCACCTTTAGATAGTCGACAAGGGTATCGAAGCCGTTCCCACTGGTTCCATGCCCAGGCCCCAGTGGGTGAAGTGGTCGGGTCCAGCCCCGAAAGTCCTTCAGTGTCGAGGCCCGTGTCTTGTTACCCACTGGGGGAGGGAGGGGGGGGGAGGGGGGAGGAGGGAGAGAGACGGGGGGGCCGGAAGAAAAAAAGAGGAGAGAGGGAGGAGAGAGAGAGAGGAAGGGGAGGGAGAGGCTGGGCAGAAAGTCCAGAGAGGAGGGGAAGAAGTATACCGATGTTTAAATATATACATATATATATTACATATAATATATAATATATATATATATATATTTATTTATATATATGTGTGTGTATATGTTTGTAGGTAGCCAACATTTCGACAAAATATAGCTCTAGTCGTTGAAGGGTGAAATGCCTTACCCAAGACTAAAAACAATGTACTAAAGGGAATTCCCACTTTCCATTATCATTCAAAAAATGCCCTGAACTATCAGCTTCCCCTCTCGTAATTTAACCCCACCCCCGTCTCCCCCGGGGTCTTGCCTTTCCCATAATAAGCGTGGAAAAACCGAGAGCAAAGTAGATTTTTCCCCCGGGAAAAGGGGAGGCAGGAAATATGTCAATGTTTTAGGACCAGGGGAAGCTGTTACAAAATCATAAGGGATAAGCTAAAAACAAAGCACTTTCATAAAAACCATCGTAGTACACTGCCTTAGCAAATTTAAAAAACTAGCTTTAAAGGAATTGCGCTTGAAATCACTTGTTTTTTTCGTAGCACCCCCCATATCCCTTATCGTGGTATTCGAAGGACGCCGTCTTTCTGCACTCCTCCATCAGCCAGCCGCAGCGTCGAAACCCCGCGGGTCCGCCTTTGCCCGGGTGCGTCTTGACCCCCCAGTCTACCCTTTCGGGTAAGGAAAAGGTCCCTGTCTTTTATCTATATGAATATATATACATAAAATCATCCATATATATTTTCCCTCTATCAATCTGTCTGTCTGTGATATATACAATAAACTAATATATATATATATATTATATATATATGATGTAAAATAATACATATATATATATATTTAAAATATATATATATATTTATATTTTATATGTAGTAAATATATACATATTGTATTTTAAAATATATATAATATATAAAATTTAATATATAATATATATATGTAAAAGCACACAGACTCCACAAACACACACATACACAACGCACCACACCACAATTAAAATATGTGTGTGTGTGTGGTGTGTGTGTGGTGTGTGTGGCGCGCGGGTGTGTGGCTCTTGTTTTAATTTTTATTTTTATTTAAATACATAATACATATATACGTACATACAATACTATAATATAATATATATATAATATATATTATATAATTTTATTATAATTGTATTTATAATAAATATATTTATTATAATTATATTAATATAATATTATATATATATATGCGAGTGTGTGTGTGTGTGTGTGTGTGTGTGTGTGTGTGTTTTGGTGTGGTGTGTGAGTGGTGTGGTGTGTGTGGTGTGTGTCTGTTTTTGTGTGGTTTTGTGTGTGGTTTTTAGATGATGTAATATAGGTTAAATATAAATATTTAGATATGTGTGTTTATAACATTCAATATATATAATATTATATTATATTATATATATATATATAATTATATTACATTTTAAAAATATATATATATATATTATATATATAATTATTAATATAAATTATATTCATACCCTGCATGCTTGTGTACACCCCCCGTAACACTATTGGCGTGGTGAGTTAAAGCGCCCGGGGTTTTCCCCGAGACCATAAAGAGGTTTTATCCAGCCCCCATTGTCCACTCGGCCCCCCTCCTCCGTCAGAATGCTCCTGGTGGGAAAATTTTTGGCTTTTTCGAAAGTAAAATCTTAGTACGCAAAAAAAGAAAAACATGAAAGGCAAACCCCAAAATAACAAATCATGAAATAAAAAGTTGTTTTCTTGGAAAAAGTAAGACAAAGAAAAAGAGTGAAAGAGAAGGTACGACACCTACCTTCCCTAGGGGGCTTGACTCTTCCCGGGTAAATCCCGAGCCCCCAAGACGAAGGGCATCTGAGAATCCTTTGGCTTAGTACCCGGCCGCTGAGGCCCCCCGATCCCCGCGCCCCCTACCACCCCATCCTTCTTCACGTGGTTTGCTATCCTTGCGGGGAGAAGGAAAAAATGTGTTTAATGCCGCCGGAGAATTCGGGGGTATCGAACACGTGCGGACGAGATTTCTCTGACCCCGGATGTGCTCATTCTTGATTCCCATATACGTTGAAAAAGGGGGCAAACCCCCATAACCCCGGGTTTAAATTTCTTCGGACATTGGAGAATGTTTAAAGACTGAGCGGAAGACTTTCTGCTAAAAGCAAACCCAACTTTGGGGGGATATGTATGATGAAGCCAGCGAGCAGTCTATGTCAGTGATATATTTCATATATAAGTAACTCATGAATTACATAACAAAAAGCGTTTCTGTGCATGTTCCCTCTCTCTCTCCTCCGCTATTTTTCCATTTCTCATTCCATTTTTTTTCTATTCCTCTATTTCTCCATATCCTCGTCTCTCTTTTTCTTTCTCTTTGAGGGTCAGAGCCTTTACGTCACGCTCTCCACTAGAGGGGTGACCAATCGAGGGCGGCGTCCGCTAATATATGTGTGTTGTGTGTGTGTGTGTACAATATATATGGGGTGTGCGTCACGTGCGATATTTTTCCAAATCCTTCGCAAGAAATTACCATGCAGCCTGGTTTTCCTCGAGTCACACGGTGGCTGATGTTAAGAGCTGGAAAAAAGTTAAAAACATTTCAAAAGCAGAATATATGTGTAGCGTATGTATTTGCTTGTGTGTGTGAATTTTTCAAAAATCCATTAAAATTTGCTTACTACCCAAAATTGTGGATTTTCGGGGAAAAAAGGAAATCCGATAAAATGCAGAAAACCATTTAAATAAAAAAATTAATTTCTAGTCTCAGACCTTTGTAAAAAAATCTGGATTGCCAAAAAAGTGGAGTATTTCCCTTTACAGAAATGATATAGCCAATATAAAAACAAAACATTATTATTTTTCTGTCTAACTATATATATCCCTTTATAAATGCTATAGTTACTATGTGTATATATATTAATAATATATATTATATATATATATTTAAAAAGGGATATGTACACATACATATATATATATATATATATATATATATATATATATTATATATATATATATTTTAATTTTATAAAATATAAAAAATATATATATATATATATTTATATTATAAATTATATATAATTTTTATATATATATATATATATATTACGGTGTGGGGTCTTTGGAAAATGACCAAAAATATTCTATAACGAGGGACTATCTTGGTTGGGTTTTGTGTTTGAGGAAAGTGGAAGGCCACTCAAATTTTTTGCCTAGGGGATCCTGAACAAATGTAGCCCCTTTAGGATTTCAAACCCGCTTTCCTGAAACCTTTACCAATGATTTTCACAAAAAGTAAAAAAATCTCCAATCGCCCGCGCGGGGGTCAAAAAAGGGGCGCGCATCTCAGTGGGTAACCAAGCTGACAACGAAAACGCTACTGGAAAGCACAAAACCCAAAGAGAAACACCTTGAAACTAGAAATTTGGGAAAGTAGCGAAATTAAAAATTGGGTTAAATCAAAACACTTTTTAATGTAAGGGATAGATAGATATAACATCCCAAAACCTAGGGAAACTGTGAAACCAAAATAGAATGCTTGAAAAATTTTAAAGCAGAAATCAAGTCAGTTTGTTTCGGGAAAGGCATGTACCCCAGCCACGGAAACGCTAGATTTTTCCCAAAGAAAATGCTAAAGTTTTAAAAGGCTTTTTCCCCCGGGAATTATAGAATTATGAAAGTCAGAATTCAAGCTAAACCCACCATCAGTATAAAACCAATGTTACGCACCTTGAAGCATAGGAGATAGAAATTTTTTTTTAAGTTCGTCCCATGGCGACTTTAAAGCCAAACTACAAAAAGAACTC
>NW_023658720.1:17420-23194 GCF_015228065.2 Penaeus monodon | reverse complement strand
AAAACAATTGGGGGACAGGGAAAAAAAAAGGGGTCTTTGCAAAAACTTGGGGGGAAACGTTGGTTGTGAAAAAATCGGGAGTTTATTTGGTGTAGTCTACGCTTGATCGAAGTGCATTATTAGTGTACATATAAAAATAACGCACACACACACGCGTGCGCACACACACACACGCACACACACACACACACACACACACACACACACACACCACACACACACACACACAACACACACACACACACCACACACACAATATTATATATATTATATAATATATATATATATATATATATATATATATATAAAATATATTAATATATATATTTTTCCTTTAACGGTAGTTCATGTCTGAGCCGCCGTGGTCACAGCATGATACTTAATTGTAGTTTTCATGTTGTGTGCTCTTGGAGTGAGTACGTGGTAGGGTCCCAGTTCCTTTCCACGGAGAGTGCCGGTGTTACCTTTTTTTTTTTAGGTAATCATTCTCTCTATTCATCCGGGCTTGGGACCAGCACTGACTTGGGCTGGCTTGGCCACCCAGTGGCTAGGTAGGCAATCGAGGTGAAGTTCCTTGCCCAAGGGAACAACGCGCCGGCCGGTGACTCGAACCCTCAAACTCAGATTGCCGTCGTGACAGTCTTGAGTCCGATACTCTAACCATTCGGCCACCGCGGCCTTGACGATCATGGGCTTTCCATGATTTTTCTTGGCAATTTAGAGCGGTGGTTTGCCATTTCCTTCCGCCCGGTGTTTTTTTTTTTTTTTTTTCCGAGTCACCACCTCTATTTACTGACTTGGGCTGGCTTGGCCACCCAGTGGCTAGGTAGGCAATCGAGGTGAAGTTCCTTGCCCAAGGGAAACAACGCGCCGGCCGGTGACTCGAACCCTCGAACTCAGGTTGCCGTCGTGACAGTCTTGAGTCCGATGCTCTAACCATTCGGCCACTGCGGCCCCATATATATATATATTATATATATATATAGATATTTTATATTTTAATATATAAAGTGTGTGTGTGTGTGTGTGTTTTGTGTGTGTGGGGTGTGTGTGTGTGTGTGTGTGTGTGTGTGTGTGTGTGTGTGTGTGTGTATGTATGTATGTACGTATGTATGTATGTATGTTTGTATGTATGTGTGTGTATGTATGTATGTATATATATACACATATATATACACACATATCTGCCTATATATATATATATATATATATATATATTATATATTATATATATATATATATCTATATAATATATATATGGGGTGTGGTGTTGTGTGGTGTGTGTGTGTGTGTGTGTGTGTGTGTTGTGTGTGTGTTGTGTGTGGGGTGTGTGTGTTGTGTATTATATATATATATATATATATATATTTTATATATAATATATATATATATTATATATATATATATATATATATATACATATATATATATACATACATAATATAATTAATTATATATATATATATTATATATATTTTAATATATATATTATATATGAATGGAAAACACTCTTCCGTGTTGATAATATGGAAGAATAACCACAATGCCAAACTAGATTTTGAAATGAGACTACAGTTCCGAATGTACCTGATTGCATTTTCAGGATGGAATCCAAGGTAGATTTCGAAAACATGTGTGTCTTTTCAATAAATCTAGTTTTTATTGGGGTTTGTCTTCCTTTATATCTATATTATAATATATATATATAATATATATATATATATATAATAGATTACGAGAATATGTATATATATATATATAGAGATATATATATATGATATATATATATAGATATTATATTATATATATATCTATAGTATATATATATGTATATATATTATATATATATATCGATATATAGATAGATATATATAGATGATTAGATATGTATATATAACATAGAGAGAAGATAGAGAAAGAGAGTATTATATAGTTAGAGTGTTTTTTTTGTGTTGTTATATATATACAGAGATATATATATATATATATATAGATATAAGTAGATAGATATTATCTATGAGATGAGGCGTAGATGAGGGGAGTATATCTGTATATGGATAGTAGAGATATATATAGTATAGCTATATTAGATATATTAGATATATAGAGTGATATGATATAGAATAATATAGATAGGTATGATAAGTATGATAGATAGAAGATATTATAGATATATATATATTAGACTAGATTAATACATATATATATATATGTATATAATATATATATATATATATATTATATAAATAGTATAGAGATATATATTGATATATCTATTCTATAGATATATAGATATACTATCTATATATATCATACATATATATATATATATATATATATATGTGTGTGTGTGTGTGTGTGTGTTGTGTGTGTGTGTGTGTGTGTGTGTGTGTGTGTGTGTGGGTGTGTGTGGGGGTGTGTGTGTGTGTGTGTGTGTGTGTGGGTGTGTGTGTTGTGTGTATGTATTATATATATTATATAATATAGAGTATATCTATATATATTATATATATATATACATAGATATATATATACATACAGAATGCATATATACACACTCACATACAGCTATACCAATGACACAAACACTTACAAGTAGGTAACACGTAACATACCTCTACAGAAACTCCATAACCATTTAACATCATTCGAGACCACACTACAACGTGTACACAGAGGCAAACAAGATTCAAGCAAAAGACAGACCATATTGCGTGCTGAGCACCATCTTGCCAAGCGCTCACGCAGAAATCCTCACAAGCAATCGGGGATTATGCTGTTCACGAGATCCGATTCTCCACATAGTCCTTAGCAAGAGGATTTAGTCCTGTGTGGCTGTGCTTGGCTGTGGGGGGGGGGGGGGAGCGGATTGGATTGGGAGGGTGGGGGTCACAGGGAGGAAAGAGAGGGGGGATGGAGGGGAGAGAGGGAGGGCAAGGGAGGGTGTGAGCAGGAGGAGGAGCGAGGGAGGGAAGGGATGAGAGAGGAAGGAGGGTGGGGGGGGGGAGGAGCAGGGAGAGAGGGGGAGGGGAGGGGGGTAGGGAGCAGGGAGAGAGGGGGAGGGAGGGAGGGTGTGGAGCAGGGGACATGGGGAAGGGTTAAAAAAAAAAAAAAAAAGGGAGGGTGTGGAGCAGGGGACGGGGAAGGGAGGGGAGGGTGAGGAGAAGGGAGAGAGGGGAGGGTGCGAGCAGGAGAGTGGAGGAAGGTGAGGGTGGGGAGCAGGGTGAGAAGGAGTGAGGGGGGCGTGGGTGAGGAGCAGGGAGAGAGGGGGAGGGGAAGGAGGGTGTGGAGCAGGGTAGACAGGGGGAAGGGAGGGGAGGCGTCAGGGAGAAGGGAGAGAGGGTGGGAGGGGGGGTGGGAGAGGTATAGGGAGTGCGCTTTATATTCAAGGAACAAAACTGATCCTGTGGTGAGATCGGTCATCATGATGGTTACATGCGTTGTCTTCAATCTCGGCCGAATAATATATATATATATATATATATATATCTATTATATATTATATTATATATTATATATAAAAATATATATATATATATTCACACACACACACACACACACATATATATATATATATAAAATATATATATATATATATATATATATATAATATATATATATATATATATATATATTATATATATATTATTATATTATTGTGTGTGTTTTGTGTGTGTGTGTGTGTGTGTGTGGTGTGTGTGTGTGTAGAGAGAGATAGACAGATGATATATAATAGATAGTAAGATAGATTGATAGATAGATAGAAAATTAGATAGATAGATAGACAGAAAAACAGATACAGATATACATTACACCCACAACCACACACACTATGCCTCACCTCCTTCCAAACCCTATTGGTGGTCTATGCTCCAACAGAATAATTCTTGAAGTCACTTTCATCCTCCGAATATTTGCATTCGTTTCTCGAAGGAGACGCCAGGGGAATCGTACTTTTAAACTCTGACTGCTTGATTTAGAGAGAGAGAGGGGGAGAGAGAGGGGAGAGAGAGATAGAGAGAGAGAAAAGAGAGAGGGGAGAGAGAGAGAAGAGAGAGAGAGAGAAGAGAACACCGTAATCGACAACACGAAGAACATTTTCTATATATTTTTGGTGATCGATGAAGAAAATTTTTCATCGGTTCTTTAATGAGGAGGAGGAAGGAGGGGAGGGGGGGGGGGGGGAAGGGAGTATTCAGCACAAAAAACCTTAATTAGTTTAGGAACACGTTTAATTAATGCATCCGTTTTCTAGATTAATACCAAAAGAAGTGTAAAGTTATTCGGAGGGGAACCTGGCAAACTTTTTTTTTCTCTCTTTGTTGTTTGATTCCACTTTTTTCTCCACTCTTGTTTTGTTGTTGCTGTTGTTATTGGAATTAAGTTATTCGTAAGAACATTAGGTCTTATGGTCCTGTGCAGTATCTGTTTGTCTGTCTGTATGTTTGTCTATCTGTCTGTCTGTCTGTCTGTCTGTCTGTCTGTCTGTCTGACTGTCTCTCTCTCTCTCTCTCTCTCTCTCTCTCTCTCTCTCTCTCTCTCTCTCTCTCTCTCTCTTTCTCCCCTTTCCCTTCCCACAACTTTATTCATCTTGCTGGAAATTTTAACTCGAACCGACAACCAAAATTTCAACCGGAACAAAATCTCCCTAAAAAAAAAAAAAAAAAAAAAAAAAAATGCCAAGGTGAAATAAAAGGCTGAAGAATCATGCATAAAAGACTTTCAGCCGAGACTTTTGCCGTGAAACGGGCCCGTCAGTTAAAGATTTTTCTGGAAGAGGCATCTGTGAGTGATGGGTGGCAGTCAGCCGGCTGGTCTGTGATGCTCTGACACATTGTTCGTCAATGCGACTGACATCTCTCATTTATCTTGTGGAATAGAAGCTAGAGGGGAAAGTAAACACGTTTTTTTGGATGGGTTCACTTTCTCGCACAGGCACCGGGGCACACATATACATGCCGCAGACACACACATATAAAACACTGTATACAGACACAGACATCCTATCTATCTATCTATCTATCTACACACACACACACCCCACACAAATATATGTAAATATATATATATATAATAATATATATATATATATATATTATAATTTTATATATATATTTTTATATATTATGTATATAAATATTTTATATAATATATATAATATATATATATATATAATATATATATATATATCTATATATATATATATATATATATATATATATATATATATTTTTATCTATATATAAAATATATATATATATTATATATATATTATATATTACTTATATATATATAATATACATATATCATATATATAATATATATATATTATATAATATAAACTAAAATATTCATATAAATTTTAAATATCAACCCTATATATTATATGTAGTACACACACACCAACATATATATATATATGTTGTAAAAAAAAATATATATATATATTCTTTTTATATATTATATATATTATATATATTTTATAATATATATATATTTTATATATATATATATATATATATATATACTATATAATATAATAATATATATTATATATATTATATTTATATATATATATATAATATATACTTATATTTATATAACTATATTTTATTAAATTATATACACATAAGAATTTTTATATATATGTTGTGTGTGTGGTTGTTTGTTTTTTTCCGAAGAAAGACTTAAATTATCACCCAAACTTCTAAACTAAATCATGTATCATAGGTAATTAATACATGAACGCAGCTTAGTAACATATCATTATGCAT
>NW_023658720.1:10000-12320 GCF_015228065.2 Penaeus monodon | reverse complement strand
TCCCCCTTCCCCCCCCCTTTCTCCCCCCCCCCTTTCCCCACCCCCCTCTTCCCCCTTTTCCCTCCCTCCCCCTCTTTCCCCTTCCCCTCCCCCCTACTCCCCAAACCTCCCCTTTCCCCATCACCCCCAAATACCTCCATTTTCCCCTTCCCTTAACCCCCACCCCAAAAACCCAAATCTTTCTTCCCTTTATTTTAGTTAAGCAGGAAAAAGACCTGGTTGGAAACCCATTTCAGAGGGGAAAAGGGAGGGGGAAAATGAAGGGAGAAAAGGGAGGAGGGAAATGAAAGGGGGGAAAGGGAGGGGGAAAAAAGGGGAAAAAGGGGAAAAGGGAAAATGAAGGGGAAAAGGAGGGGGAAAAAAAGGGAAAAAAGGAGGGAGAAAAGGGAGGGAAAAAAAGGGGGAAATGGGGGGAGGGAAAATTAAGGGGGAAAGGGAGGAAATAGGGGGGAAATTGGGAAAAAGGGGGGAGATAAAAAGGAAAAAAGGGGGGGAAAATAATCTTTACCACGTACCCTAACCAAACCCCTGTATGAATTATCCACGTAAAGCCCCTTTTTTTATTGAAAAGTATCACTGTAAAATGATTTTTTTTTCTTGTCTATTTCCCAGATATCTTTTTTTCATTGTCCTTTTCACCATCGTTAATTTTTCATTGTCATATTTTACCTTGTTATTTTTTTTTTTTTACATGCTCGCCCCATCAATGCATTTTGATTTGAAATTTATTGGTGATTTTGGGATAAATGTTTTCCCTTCATAGGTAATCGTGTGAACATTTTGCATTTGGGGGACATGGAAATAAGACGTTGTGTGTGTGTGTGTGGTTGTGTGTGGTGTGTGTGGTTGTGTGTGTGTTTGGGGTTGTGTGTTGTGTTGGTGTGTGTGGTCATGGAATAGAGTAAAATAATATATATAATTTTATATAATATAATAATATAAATATTTAATATAATATTGTTGGTGGTGTTGTGGGGTGTGTGTTGTGTTGGTGTTGTGTGTGTGAGGGGTGTGGGGGTGTTGTGTGTTTGTGTGTGTGTGTGTATGTGTGTGGTGTGTGTGTGTGTGTTGTTTTTGTGTGTGGTGGTGTTGTGGATTTTGTGTGTGTGTTGTGTGTGTGTGTGTGTGTGTGTATGGGGTTTGTGTGTGGGTGGTTCATGGAAGAAAGACAAAATATATATATATTATATATATTTTAATTTATATTAATAATATCTTATATATATAAAATATATAAAAATATGCCTTGTGGTGTGTGTGAGGTGTGAGGGGTTTTGTGCGTGTGGGTGGTGTGTGTGGGTGGTGTTTTGGTGGGGTTTTGTGGGGTGTGTGTGTGTGTGTGTGTGGGGGGTTCGGTATAAAAAAAAATTTAATAACAAAAACATATAATCTACCAAAATTAATAAATATAAAATAAATTAGCAAAAATAAAAACAAAAAAAAAATGAATAATATTTAAATAGATAATAGAAGATTAATAGAAAAGTAGAGGAAAAAACATACAAATAAAGCCAAAAAAAAAGAGTTAAAATCGATATCAAAAAAAAAAATCACCCCTCATCCATTGTTTTGAGAGTTTCCGAATAAAATGAAAATCCCCCCCCCCCCCCCCTTTTTTGTAGCAAAAATTCGCTTTTTGAATGTTTAAATGGTACCACCACCAAATTTCATATATATTATAATTTTTTTTTTGCCTTTTTTGCCCATTCATTTGCCCTTTATTTGTCTCTTCAATATCTACTACGTTTTAACAGGTGTTGTGTGTGGTACACAGAAATAAAAATATTAAAAGAAAAAAAAAAATAAATAAAATATATAAATTTAAAAATATAATTTTTAATAACCCCACAAAAACGTCACACACACACACACCAAAACCACACACACACACAAACACACACCCTCCAACACACACAACACACACACACCCACACACCACACACACACACACACACACACACCCCATAAAAAAAATATTAATATTAATATATATAATAATATAATATTTTAAATTTTATATCCATGCGGCAAAACATACTCCACTTTCACACCCACACACACACACAAAAAACACCACACAACACACCACACACACCAAAAAACACACCACACACACAAAATTTATATATATATATATATATAATATATAATTTTATATATATATAAATATAATTATATATATATATAAATATAAAAATACACCACACACAACACCCCATAAATATATATATTAAAATTATATATTATAATAATATATATATATATAATATATTTTAATATATAATATAATTTTTATTGTTTGGTAGTGTTGGTTTGTGTT
>NW_023658719.1:0-23195 GCF_015228065.2 Penaeus monodon | reverse complement strand
TAATAAAACAATTATAATTGAAAATGATAACAGAATAATAAAGATAAGGTAAAAAAAAATAAATGAATAATGATGGTGGTTGATGAGGAAAGGTTTTTGAAGGGCCTACAATGATTTTTTTTTTCATTTTAAAAATCAACAGTGGGGTTATAAACTTAAACAAAAAAATCCAGGGTTGGAATATAAAGGACGCCCCAAAAAACGATGTTTAAGAAATGATTAAAGAAATAAAAAAAAAAATGGGGAATAATTTGCCCCCATCATTAATTATCAATCCCCAGCTGAAAATACCCAAAATCCATCCCCAGATTATTTTGAAAACTGTCCCACCCCAAAATGCCCACAAGGGCCCCAAAAAAGAGCAAAAGTTCAGAAACTGAATAAAAATTTGAATTCCCCGAAAAACCTTTTTCCTAAAAAAAAAAATGGATCCCGGGCAGACAAAATTCAGACTTAACCTTGCTGATCCATTACAGGCCAAAAATATACCCTTGTTGAGTTTATCCCGGGGCCAATATTTTACGTTTCCCCTTTTCAATGTCCAAAATAAACAGTGGGGCCCAAAAATTGGGCTGAAAAGGGAAAAAGGGGGTGGGGGGCTAGGTGGAAGGGGGGGGGTTTCATAAGGAAGGAATGGGAAAAGTTTGGGGTTGGGGGGGTGGGGGGGGGGAGGAGAGGATATGGGGGGTGACTGGGGGGAGGAAAAAAAAAAAAATTTTGAAAGGGGAGATTGGGGGGGGAGAGGGGAAAGAAAGATAGAGGGGAAAGGAATGCCCCAAGGGGAAAGAGGGGAAAAATAATTAGGAAAGGGGGGAAGAGGGGGGGTTTTTTCCCGTGTTGGGGTTGGGGGGTTTTCCTGGGGGGGGGGGAGGAAGGGGGTTCTAATTTGGGGGAGGAAAGGGGGGAGGGGGGGGATGAGGGGGGGGGGGGGAAAGGGGAAAGAGGGGGCGTTTTTTTCCACCCCCAAAGGGGGAAAAAGGGGAAAAAAATTTTAAATCGGGGTTTTGGGGGGTTTTTTGGGGGTTTCAATGGGACCCCCAAGTTTTGGTAAGGGGAAAAAAAAAAATTTTTTTTTATAAGTTTAAAAAAAATTTTTTTTTTTTGAACCTTTTGCGGGGGCCTTTTGGGGCTGTTTTAGAAATCAAGGGGGACGGGTTTTCTTTTTTCCCCCCCATTGCCAGCGGGGTTTTTTTTTTGTATAAAAAAAGCTTAAAAAAATTTTTTTTACTTGGGGAATATTTTTGGGGGGGAACATTTTGCTTTGGGTCCAACCCCCCAAAAAACACCCAAAACCCCCCCCCCCACCCCCCCCCCACCCCCCAAACCCCCCCCCCAAACCAAACAAAAAAAAAAACAACCCCCCAAAACCCCAAACCCCCCCCCCCCACCCCCCCCAACCCCCCCACAAAAAAAAAAAACAAAAACCCACAAAAACCCCCCCCACCCACAAAAACCCCCCCCAAACCACCCCACCACAAAAACCCAAACCCCCACCAACCCCACCCAAACAAAAAAACACCCCCACACCCCAAAACCCCACCCCAAAAACCCCAACAACCCCACCAAAACAAACCCCACCCCCAAAACCCCCAAAACCCCCCAACCCACCCAAAACACCACCCCACCACCGCGGGGGGGGCCCGGGGCCGGGGGGCCCGCCGGGCCCGGCAAAAACAAATTTTTAATCCCGTGGTGAAAAAAAATTGTTTAAATATATTTAATAAAATATTTAATATATTTAATTTATATAATAAATATATAAATAAAATTTTAAAAATTTTTATATAAAATTTTAATAAAAATTTATAAAAAATTTAATAATAAATAATATATTTATAAAATTTTATAAAAAATTTATTTTGGTTTGGGGGTTTGTTGGGTGTTGTGTGTTGGTTTTTATTATATAAAAAATTTAAATTATATATTTAAAATAAAAAATTTAAAAAATTTATAAATTATATAATTTTTAAAATTAAAAATAATTATTTTATATAATATAATTTAATTAATAAATATTTTTAATAATAAATTTTTATATTATATTATTATAAAAATTAAATATTTTATTAAAATAAAAATTTTTATAAATTTTATATTATATTTTTAATATTTTTATTTATTAAAATTTAAATAAAATATATTATTTTATAAATAAAAAATTTTTATATATTAAAAATTAGGGGCATAAAATATATATTTTAATAAAATCATAACAATATTAATATATAATAATATTAATATATAATAAAATTGTTGTTTGGGGTTTTTTTGTGGGGTGGTGTTTGGGGGTTTGGTTGTGTTTTGTGTTTGTTTTGTGTTGTTGGGGGGGGTTTGTGTGTTTGTGGGGGTGTGGGGTGTTGGGGGGGTGGTTTTATGTAAAAATTAATATAATTATAAATTATTATTAAAATTTAATTTTTATATAAAAATTTAAAAAAATATATTTATTTTTAAATTATAATTTTTTTTTTTTTTTTATTTTAAAAAAATATAAAAAAAATATATTTATAAAATTAAAATATTTTAAAATAATATATATTATAAAATTTTAACATTACATATTTTACAATTTTTATTTTTAAAAATTATTTTTAAATAATTATATAAAATATTTTTATATTTATATTATATATTTTTTAAGTTAAAAAATTTATTTTAAAAACCCCCCCACCCCCCCAAACCCACACCCCCCCCAACCCCCCCAACAACCCCCCCACAAAAACCCCCCCCCAATAAAACCCCCCACCAAAACCCCACCCCCCCCCAAAAATATTTAACCCCAAAAAAACCCCCCACCCCCACCAAACCAAAAAAAAACAACCCCCCCAAAAAAACCCCAAAAAAAACCCCACCCCCAACCCCAACCCCAAAATAATATAAATTTAAATATTTTAATAAATAAAGAAAATTTTTAAAAAACATTATGTTATTTTTTTTGATAATTTTACCCAAAAACCCCAAAAACCACCCCCCAAAAAAAAACCACCCCCCCCAAAAACCCCCCAAAACAAAAAAAAGGCCCCGGGGGGGGCCCCAATAAAATTATTTTTATAGTTTTAAATTGCTGGGGGGACATATATTCGAAACAGAATATTGGGGAAAAATTTTTTTATGGATAGATAAAGTATATATGGGTAGATAGATAGATGGGGATGGGGTTTTTTTGGAAATATGAAAAAAAAAAGGGGCCCAATGATATGCAAAAAAAAAAATTTTCGACATCATTAAAGGGGAATTTTTTAAAAAGAAAATTTTTGTAAAAATCAGGGGGAAATCCATAAAAAAAAACCCTGAAAAAAAAAAATTTTCGGGGGGCTTTTTTTTTCCCTGTTAAAAAAATTTTTTTTTCTGGGGGGACGGGAAAAAACTTTTAATGTTTATATTTTAAGCATTTAAAAAAAAAAAAAAAGGGGGGGGACTTTTGGTTTTGTGCGCCATACAAAAAATTTTAAAGTTTTAAAAATTTTTAATGAATTTTCCAAAGCACCAATCAAAAAAGGGGATTTTTTATCAACTTTGTTTAAAAATTTTTTGGGGGGGGAACCCGATTTTTAAAAACATGTAAAAAAAAATCCCCCAACCCTTGAGCAATTGCCGGGGTTTTTTATTTTTTTTAAAGTGACCCCAGTTTTCCGGGGTCTTTTTTTTGCCTCTTTAAAACCCCCCCATTTTAAAAAAAAGTGTTCATTGTTTGTTTCCCCTCTAACAAGCAGGAAATTTAAAATAAAAATTTGGGTTTTTTTCCCCCAGTAAAACTGTTTTTTTGGGGGGGCTTTAAATTTGGGGGGGAGCCCTGTTTTTTCGGGAAAAAAAAAAATGTTTTTAAAAAATAAAAGGGGAAAAAAAAATACTGGGGGGGGGGGACAGTTTTTACTGGGAAAAATTTTTTGGGATTTAAAAGGGGGAAAATTTCCCCTTTTTTTAACCCCCAAATTTAATTTGGGGGCCTAAAAAGGGGGGGGGGGGACCGCTTTTTGGTTTTTTTTTTGGTTTGGGCCCCAAAAAAAATTTTATTGTAATTTTTTATGCTTTCCATCCAGTTTGGAAGTTTTTAAAAGTGAATTAAAAAAAAAGGCAGCGAAAAATCATAAAAAACATAATAAAAAAAAAAAAAAAACACCAATAAAAACAAAATTCCTTTCATGTACGTCCCAGCTAGGGGGAACCTCTCCCCCCCAAACGGGGGGTTTCTTTTCCAAAAGGGACAAAAAAAAAAATCCCGGGGGGATTTTCGGAAGCCCCCTATTTCCCCCAAGGGGAAAAAAAAAAAGGGCAATTTTAAAGAAAAAAAAAATTATAACTCGTTTTCCCGGGGGGCCGTTTCGGTTTTTTTTTCCCTCAAAAAACCCCCACGGGAATTTCAAGAACCTTTTTTATTTGGCATTTTGCCTTTTTTTATTTTCGTGTTTTCTTTATTTTTTTGCTTCTGTAAAAAAAAACCTCAGGAAATTTTAAGTTTTGGGTAAAAATTTGGCCCCCATACCCCCCCTTTTCATATGCTTTTCATGGTATTCCCCATTCAATTTTATTTTTGGGTCGATTTGGGGGCCCCGGGGGGAAAAAATTTTGGGGCAGGCTGATTTTTTGGCGGTCCAGGTTGCGAGATCTTATAGTGAATGGGAGTACTTTGTAAATTTTTGTTTTTTAATTTGTTTGGTTTTTTTATGGTCTCAGGTCTGTGGCACCACAGTATCTTTTCGTGAGCTTTAAACAAGAAGAATAGACTAAAGTAATAGACGAAAAGGCCATTTATAGGTTTGCCCTTATAAGGTAAAGCCACTTTATTGGAAAGCTGCGACAGTATGATTCGCGCATTCGTATTATATGGCCAGTAAGTTTAGGCATGTTATACGGGCATTAACACTCTACTCGAAATAATTCCAATTAATCTCTGGCAGGGTGGAGGATTATGTTAAAAATGTTTTGCATTTGTCCTTTTTTTATGTCGCAGCAGTCTGTCACTAAAAACAACTGTACCGCCGTGTGCTCTCTCTCTCTCTCTCTGGCTCTGCTCTCTCCTCTCTCCTCTCTCTCTCTCTTCTCTCTCTTCCTCGTTCTCTCTCGCTCTCTCTCTCTCTTTTCTTAAGCCAGGCAGTTCAGTCTAATTGAGAAGGTTTTACTAAATTATTTATGCCCTTGGGGCAACCTTCTCCGTGCAAACAGCTTGTAACTTTCACAGCAAAAGTTTATCGGCTGAAGGCTTAAAGGAAAAATCTATGCAATGGGCGCAATAATCACTACAAGATATTTCTCAGCTTATTTATCTTGTGCTTACCGTTAATTAAGCCGAATACTATTATAGATACGCGTCCAAAGGGATGGTAAACAAGAATATTTTTTTTTGTGTCCTGTAATCTACGGCTTGACTTGATACATTATGGTAAATGTAAATATGGAAGAATTGAAATGATAATTCATCGTTTATAGAAGGGCGCATTTTTACCCTAATCAAGGTTACAAGGGAGGCTGTTTTCATCCCCAAAGCAACAAAAACTATTATTACACAGCCTCAGTGTTCTTATGGGCAATTCCGCTTAAAGAACAGTTTTTTGTCCGGGGGCTTTACATTGGTGGGGCTGTCTATTTCCCTTCTACACTGTGACCCTCATTATCAGGGATTGCTTTCAACCCTCACCGCTTATTCACACAATTGCTTCCATTCTGTGTGCAGGGCTTGAAAGGTGCTTGCGGCATAGCGCAGGGCAGGACCCGCGGCCTGCGCGCCTGGCGCGCGCGACCGCGTCCGTCTGTCGCCTCGTTCTGCGGGGAAGGGCTCCTCGCTCGTCTGCTTTGGCGCTCCTTGCTCTGCTCGGTCTCTCTCTCTCTTCGATACTATATCTTTTAAATACATATATATACTATTATTTACTATATATTGTGAGCTATATATAATCGATATGTATACATATATAGCTATTAATAAAATATTATCTACTAATTATATTACTTATATGGGGTAGTACATTATGTATTATTAATTGATATCATATATATAGAATAGTTACTAGTAAGGTTATATTACTTTAACTTAATACATATATACTGAGATAATATAGCTATATATTGGACATGTATGATATTTATTGGTATATTAATACTAACTTATAACTTACTGTATGTAGATATATATATATATAAAAATTAAGTCATACATAGGCAAACGATCACACTACAGCACACACAGCACACACCACACACACTAGTCATCATCACAGCACACACACACACACACACATATTATATATTATATATATATACCTATTAATAGTAAATATAATAATAATATATAACATATAGTATTATACTATATTTATTATAGAACGTATGTATATATTGATTTATTATAATTATACATAAACTAACTTACATCAGCGGCATACATAGCATATATCTCTATCCTATTCTTATCTATCCTATCTGCTCTCTATACCTATCTTGTATGTAATATAGTAACTTGTTCCAGCTACTGACCCACACCACACAACACACACACATCACCATATATATGGTATTAGTAACTAATGATATATAATTTACATAGTTATATAATACTTATATATATCATTATATATATTAATATAATAATATATATATAAGTAATGTAATTTTTTTTTTCTTTTTTTTTCTTTCTTTTTTTTTTTCATTTTTTTTTTTTCTTTCTTTTTTTTTGCAAGCAGCCCATTCATTTCCCACTGCAGAGACGATAGGTGTGCCTCTCTCCAATTGCACTAGTCCTGAGAGATTATATATGGCAGTGGCCACGCCTTGCCTGGGTTGGGATGGGGCCCTTTCCTAATGCAACCGCGGGTTTGTGGCCAAGGGGGGGGGGGGAGGGGGAGGAGAGGAGGGGAGGGAGGGGGGGGGGGGGGGGGGGGGGGGGGGGTGGGGGGGGGGGGGCCGGTACTTCCCCCTACACACTTTCGTTTGAACTCTCAAGGGCATAATGTCTTTTTTCTTTTAGGCAGTGCATCGAGGTGAAGTTTTTTCGCTTGGCCGCAATGGTAACAAGCGGCGCCGGCCGGCCCGGGACTCAACGCCTCGAACTCAGATTGGCCGCAGTGCAATTCTTGATTCGATGCTCTAACGCGCTTCGGCCCCACCACGGCCTTCTATATATACTATCTATAATTATACCGTATAGTCAAACCTATATATAGCTATACATATAATATACTACTTAATATATATATATATATTAATTTTTTAGTATGGCTATATACCATATCTGTATGTATGTGTAGCATGAATTTATCATATGTGTGTGTGTTGTTTTTAATGGGTAAGTATATCATATGAATATACGTTATAGTATATACTCATTACTATTATATATATATATATATTATAGTATATATATAGTTATTATAATATATATAGCTGTAATATTACCATGATATAAAGCACATATTAAATATATGTATTAATATATTACACATATTATATATATGATATATCTATTGATATATGATTATAATATTCAGCGTGATGTATACTATCATAACATAATATGAATATATGTATAGTATCTACATACTATATTAACTATATAAGAGTAAGGACTTAACCTATCCGTACTAGTATATATAGTAATATAGATAGTAGTATATGTGTGTGGTGTGGTAGAGTGGTGTGTGGGTGTTTGTGTGTGTGTTGTGTGTGTGTGTGTTCTCTCTTTTACTTATCATAATCATATTATAAGCTATCTATAAGTTACACTACTAGTATATCACATCACACTATTACTACTACACACGAGTAGAGGTATACTATTAATAGTATACTACTACTAATACTCTATATTAATATAGTAGTATAAATAAGCTTAGTATTTATATATATTAATATGTATAAGTACTACTACATTAAATATATATAGCATATAGTACTACTTATAGCACATCCCCTCTATAAATGAGTATACATACATATACTATACTAACTACTATCTGATAAACAATAGATTGTTTATTAACGCGTCACACACGCACACAGCAGGAACATATATATACCAAAGCTTGAGCATACATAGAATATTTTGTATATAATATATATAGTAGGCAAATATAGTGACTAATAAACATATATATTATATTATTATAATACATATACGTTAGTACGTTACGCATATAATATATATTATAAGTTATATACTATAATATAATTAATATACCCAATAATAAATAGTATAGAATATATATAACATTTGTATATATACCTATAATATAATTATATAATAAGTAATAATATATATGTATAATAGTATACATAATATATAAGGAATAAATAAATATGTTGAACTGCAAAATATATATAAACATTTGTATATATATATATATATTATTATATATAGTAATATATATATATTATACATATATGATAGTATCATTGTCCTGTTTTTTTTTCCCGGCTTTTTCTATTTTTGCTTCATTTTTTTTCTTTTTCTATTTGCATCTGTTTTTTTCTCTCCTTCATACTACCCCCTCCCCTTTCGCGCCACTCTTCCGCGTCGAGATGCCTTATCGCCTCTTTAATGAAAATTACTTTGCTCTGTATTCTCAGTCATTTATGACAGTAAAGGTAACAATGCTTTTTCTTTTCATTCTCTCTTTCCTTTTCTACTCTCCTTCCATCTAAATAAAGTTGTTTCTGTTTTCAAGGTCGAGTTTTATAAGCTTAAGTCCATTTTTTTTCTTGTCCATTTTCGCTCCTTATTTTGCTTTTCATGTTCGCATTCTTTTTTGTTTTTTTCTATTTCTCTCCCTTTTCTCTTGTTGTTACGAGGTAGGGCCTCATCTCATTTTGCGTGCGTTTTATGATATAATGTGGGCAAGAAATGTATTAGATAAATTTCTATGTTCTCTCTGCTGTCTTTGTTTGTTTGTGTGTGCTTTTGAGGGGAAGGCTTATGCTCGTGGCGTTTTTTCTGTTGTGTGTGGTGTTTGTGTGTGTGTGTGTGTGTGTGTGTGTGTGTTGTGGGTTTGTGTGTGGTGTTTGTTGTGTGTGTGTGTCCTTTTTCCCTTACTGCTCTGTCTGTCCCGCTGTCTCTCTCTTCTCTCTCTACTCGCTCTCTCCTCGCTCTTTCTCTTCTCTCTCCTCTGCTCTCTCTCTCTCTCTCTCTCTTCTCTCTCTCCTGCTCTCTCTCTCTCCTCTAGGCCTCTTCTGGGAGTGGCGGGTAATATGTTTTCAGAAAATGGTTTCGGGCTTTTGCTAATGGGTAGAATTTCAGGCTTTTTCATATGTCCCTGGCTGTGTTTTTAATTATATTGCTTTAAAAAGATCAGGCTCACTGTAAAACGCTCTTTCAAGGGGGCTGCAATGTAAATATGTTTTTTTTTTGTCAATTTTCATACGCTTTTAGTCTTAGCATTACCCGATGGCGCTTTCATTATTTATAGGCGACGCTTTGTGATATCAGCAAAAGTAAAACGTTTTTTCTTAGCTTAATCATAAGAATTCTGTCGCACATGGTGAGATGCAGACACAGGATCGTTTGCTACATAAATTTTCCTTTTACTCATTCTCTTTTTTTAATTTTCAGAAATTCTAATCTGCTTTTTTGTCTCAGTGGCATATGATAGTAATGATGGCTGATACTGATACTGTGTAGCATTGAGAACGAAAAGTAATAAAAGAAAAAATAATCAATACTAAAATTGATAATGCAAAAGTGACATAATGATAAGAATAAGAGTTTAAGAATGATGAACAATGGATATAAAAGAGATACCCGCATAACATGGAATAATTGTATGACTAAGAAAATAAGGGATGGTAATGGATAGTGATTATAATAATTGATAACGATAATCATGAATAATAGTAATAATAATATCTTTATTCCTTTCTGAAGAAGCGTTTACTTATGCATTAGCCATTAATATATTTCTCCCAGCAACTTATAAGTTATCAGTATCATTAAATTTATCACAGTAAATATCGCTTTTATTCGTGCGTATTACTCTCGGATGCACCGCACACACATAAAACAACATAGCGAATAATAAGGAAGCAGAGACAACAAAAAAACTATGCTTTTTACAAGGCTAGTAGCTCGCGCCTGCAGACAAAAAGGGCGGATATGAAGTGAATACCGGCATGTAAATTAAACAACAGAACCTTGATGCGTTTTGTTTAATATGAATGGGGGCTAATTCATAAGGTTATTGTGGGGGTGTATTAATATTCAGGCACACACACGGGGACTAAAACGTATACAAAAAGAAGAGGCGGTAACAATTTATAGTTTATTAAGGACAATTACACATTCATTGAGCATGGTTATATGCACTTTCAATTATCTGCATTGATTTTCGATCATGAATTATTTATTCAATTGTAGAGGCTTACGGACTAATTCTTTATTATTGAAATTATTATTCGATATGAATATTGGCCATTGATCATCACTTATCCAGTGTGCCTCCACACCACTGGTAGCCGATCGTTTTATCTATAATACTGCATGTTGGCGTTTATTATAGTTTTTATCTCATCTTTTTATCTTGTGTACTACGGGCGACATACTTCTTCATTTCGGTGCGCTGTTTTTTTTTAATGTGGAAATGATTAGCTATAGATAAAAACAAGCAAATAAATAAGACAAATATACAAAATTTAATTATCTAATTGAAAACATGGTTAATCGGTTTTAATACAGTAATGTATAGTATATTGTTATATAGATGTTCTGAATTGCATTTAACTATGGGATTCGGACCAACATTATTCAATCATTATTTGTAACTACTGTTGTTATTGCAGCTGTTTATATTAGTTAGTAGTTGTAGAAAGACATTACTAAGTGGAGAAGGCACTGGTAAGTAGTTATCACTAACAAGTAACACTAGTAAAGCTGTCCAATTTTATGATCATTATAATTTTACCAATTTTTTATAATTGTTTTATCTGTGAATATGGCTTATATTTAATATTACGACTAATGGCGCATTTGCTATTGTTTTTTGTTTTTACCTAATACGGCAATATCATTCACCTATTATTACTATCATTGCTTTTTTTCTTATATTCAGTGTTATTATTACAGTCACTGTTTTGTATTATAATGCATTTCCCTATACATTGGAGTAGCAAAGTAGCCTAGTATTTAGGCATTATTATCAGTATTAAGTTATTAGTATCGTAATTATGCCAGCTTAGCCAGCTAGCCACTATCACTATCACTATCTACTATCGACGGATCAAGCTGTCTCAGCATCATGCATCATCATCATCATCATCATTCATCATCAGAAAAATGCATCATCATCATCATATTGTTATTATTACAAAATACTCGTAATGACTATCAGCAATGCATTACCATCTTTTAATTAATCAAAGCAACACGGCATTATCTTGGGCCTCAGCCGCTTACTCGCTTATCATTAATTGACACCGACTATCACCAGATCCTCACCAGGCTTTATCGCGTACCTTCAGTTTTGGAATCATTCGCTGAAAAAACAAATTTTTCGCAATACCCAACTTATTGCTTCTTTGTTTCCTCCCGGCAACGAAAATATTCATTTGATTCCGAAAACACTACCTACACAAAACAACGAAATACGACGCTGATAATCGCCCCCGCTAATATATATTCGCTCTTGCGTGACGTATCGCCCATAAACGAGATTTATAATTAACAGCGATGAAAGCATCATAATCGTATTTTCTGCGAAGTAGACTTGCAAAATATTTGGGGCGATTAATACGGTGCAACTTTTTAGATGTGCGCCACTTGTAAGTAAAGGCTGTTTTTTACGAGTGTCGTGTATATTGTTGGTAATTTTGTATGATCTAGAGTTGCGATAATTATATATAATTTATATATATATATAAGCCATTTTAAATATACTATAATAGACTATATAATAGTATTATATATATATACTATTCTGCTGTGTGTGTGTGTGTGTGTGTGTGTGTGTGGTGTGTGTGTGTGAGGTGTGTTGTGTGTAACATATAATAATGCAGGGCACACACGCACACACACACACAGCACATCGCACACAGCAAAAGTCACAACACACACAGCACACACACACACACACACATCACACATATATATATAGCCAAGTTACTACAATACTTCATAATATAATATATATGTATCAGTATATGTATGTATAATGTATGAAGAAATATTTTCCTGGATACCTATGTTCTATATACATTCTAATATGTAGGCAACAACACACCACACGCTACCGCAAGCAGCACTTACCATCCCCACATTATATATATGTAATATATATGGTCTATGTACGTATATATCTGTATATATATAGATATACTGCATGTAAGTATCCACATATATGTATATAATGCATGTGTATATAATATACGAATATTAAATAATATAAGACATACTAGCACACAGCAGGCACAGCACACACACATCCACACCCACACACACATCACCACACATATATATATTATTATTATCATCGTACTTATAATGTAATATATATATAGATTATATTAATATAAAACTTGTATTATATAATATACTTGTTATAGTATGATGGGTCGAAATACATATACATACTACCATATTATGTATAAGTTATTTACATTATGAATATTACATGAGCAAATATACGACACATCACACACACACATTCATATATATGATATATTAGTATAGCATAGTAAATATAGATTATTAGTATATATATATATATTATAATATATATATATTAGGTCCTATATTATTATTTATAATAACTAATAGTGTAGTATTATACGTGTATACCCTTGGCATATATTACATATATATGAATATATTAGTATAGTTAGGTATATACTTAATAATATACTATAATATAAGGACTATTATATACAATATTATAAATATATAATATATAGTGTGTTGTGTGTGTGTGTGGTGTGTGTGTGTATATATATAATTAGTTTATAACTACTTATAATATATAATATATATATAGTATATATATATATAGTTATGGTATATATATATATACTAGTTACGTATTATTAGTATATATAATATATATTAATATAGTAACTATATATACACACACCACACACACACAACACACGATCTACACAGCACACAGCATATATATATATATATATTTTTTATATAGATTACTGAGCCTGATAGATATATATATATAAGTATAGATATACTATATATATCGTTTGCTACTATATTTTTGTTTTTATACATTATAATATATTATATATATACTATGAATATACCTATAAGCCTGATAGTTTATGATATAGCGCATATATGTATATTATATAGTATTATATAACATATATATATTATATATTACTTATATACTATAGCCATAGTGTATAGGTATATTAAATAATATATTCACACACACACACAGCAGACACCACACATACACACACTCCAACACATCTAGCACACACACACACAACACAAACACATCACCATATTATATTTTATATCTATATATATATATTAAATATATATCATCAGTAATTGATTATAACTTATATAATTAGTGATACCATATATTATATTAATATATATATACATGATTTATTAAGCATGGGTGTGTGGTGGTAAAGCTTGGCTGGTCTTGTATTATTTTCGGAAGTAATTTTTTTTCTCGAGAGAGATGCCACGAAATACATATGGAACTCAATAAATATTTTTGGAAGGAAAATAACCGTTTTACTGTCACAGCGAAATTTGCGAACGCTTGCTTTGGCTCTTCCGACAGCTTCCGCGGCGGCATGTCGGTGGGTGCGACACCGAACGCTTAGGGCGGGAAGGGGCGGAGAAGAAGGGGAGGGGGGGAGGGCAGATGAAAGGTTGGGCGGGGCCACGAACACATTCGGTCCGCGGGTCCCTGCCTTGCGGGAGGGCAAAGAAAGGGGGCAACATATTCCTGCTTCTTTTTTTATGGCGTGTGAAGCTGGCGTGCCTTGTATGGAAGGGCTACCTGTGCGTGTGTGTGTCCTGTGTGTGTGCACACGCGTATTGGGGGGCTTGCGTGTTGTACATTTACAAAGTGCGTGTAACATCTGGAGGGGCATTGGGAGCTATCTGAAAAGTGAGTCGGGAATAAAAGGAGTGAATTGTTTTGATAGAGTAGCACAATTATATATCATATCAGTAACAGTAACCTCAGAATGCGCGTCGCCGCCACACACGTTCGGTAGATAAATTATAACGAAATTGATTATAATAAAGGTCTGAAGGAGAGGGGCTGTAAGCGCGTGCGAGTAGAAGGAAGAATACGAAAACTAAGTTTTTTAAAGTTTTTAGGCCGTGTATGTTTAAGTCCTAGCTTAGCGCCGTAGGCACAAGTTATTTTAAGCAAAGCAGGCGCCTGGAATGAATGCCTTTTTTAAGCGCTTGTTTTTGGGCACGCTGGGCCCATACGAATTTTTTTCATGATTATGTCGGCCTAAACGTTTATAAACAATATAGTTGAGTAATTTTGAGTGTTTTCATATAACCTGACTTTAGTGGTGGAAAACTTTATATATTGGTTTTGCCTTTTAATGATATGAAGTCTTTCATTAAATTCAACAGATGATTTAATGTTAGTTGAATTTAACACATATTTTTTCTATACACCTTTAATTTTAAGAGAAAGATGGGAGAAGCGTGACAGAAGAAAAAAAAAAAAAAAAAGTTTAGAGAGGAGGAAGAGAGAGAGAGAGAGAGCGAGAGAGAGGTAGTTAAGAAGAGAAGAGAGAAGAGGAGAGAGAGAGAAAAATGAAGGGGAGTAAGTAAAGGGAGAAGAGGAGTGAGGAGGGAAGATCAGAGAGAGAGAGAGAGGAAGAGAGAGAGAAAGAGGGAAGAGGAGAGAAATGTGATGAGTAAAGAGTGAAAGTATTAAGGAGAAAAAGGATAAGTAGAGAGAGGAAGGGAAAGAGAAGGAGGGAGGAGGATATGGAAAGTAGTGGAGAGTAGAGAGAGGTCGAGGAAAAGAAAGAGAGCAGAGAGAGAGAGAGAGAGAGAGAGAGTAGAGTTAGAGAGAGAGAGAGAGTAGAGAGGAGAAATAGAGAGAGGAGAAAGAGAGAGAGAGAGAGAGTAGAGTTAGAAGACCAGAGAGAGAGATGAGAGGAGAGTTAGAGAGAGAAAAAGAAAAAAAGAGAGAGGAGAAAGGGGCAGGGATAATTGACTAGAAAACGCTAGTATCTGCGCGGAAACGAATATTAACTTGACAGATCAATTCATCAGATTCTGCAATATTCTTTTTACTAATGGAATATCATGCTAATATCAACGAACTTCAAGCATCATGCAGAAATTCCATCTAATAGAGTAACGTAAGTATAAGCATACGGTGTAGCATATTAAACCGCGCGCCTTTAAACACATATTAGCGAATCTCTATAATGCTAAATGGCCTGATTTTCAGAGTCAAGAGAAAAGTAAAAAGAGTTTAGAAAAAGGGAAAAAGAAAGAAAGAAGAAAAGAAAACGAAAAAATATCTATATTTGTAGTTATATAACTATTGCGTCGATTTCTGAAAAAAGGGCGCAAGCTGTGCCCTGGCGTCCTACCCTTAGCCCCCGCACCCGCGTATGAGACATGCGAAAACGGGGAAATAGTGAGGGGAAAGGAAAATAGATTTTATGTACATGATCTCTTTTCCGATGGAGTTTAACTTAACCGCAGCCATTGGCCCTTATGTTTTTGGGCTGGTGCTTTCTCGGGCATTGTGATATTCGTACCAAAATGGAGTAAAAAAGGGGGAACCAGATGCAAAATAATATAGGTTTAAAGAAAGAGGATTAGTCTGGTGGTAAGATTTTAGACATACGTCCCTAAATGACTATATAAGAAAAAATAATGTTTAATCCTAATTTTTTTTTTTATTCGCTACTTGTTTATTTATTTTGGTTTGAGTTTTTTGTGTGGAAATTAGAGGTTTTAATCTAAACATGGGGTATTTGTTTAGCTTATAAGTTAAAATGGGCTGCTTAAACTGTACATGCCATATTTTCATGCACTTAACTCCACGACAGGGGCAGATAAAATACAGAACTTCGTATGAGACTTAAATTCGCTCCAGGAAAAAGAACAAAATTTACTGAGTAAGAAATAATATACGCGCATCCAAGAAAGGATAAAAGAAAAGAACAGAGAGAAAAAAGAGGAGGCTGACGATCAAAAATCAAACATTAAGGAGAAAGAAAAATAGAGAAGAAAAAATAGGGCTCAAAATCAAATCCAGAAGAAAACTAAAATGCACGTTGGAGAGAGAGAGAAGTGAGAAGAGTGAGGAAAAATAAAAGTGCAATATAAGTGGAAAAAATAGAATACGAAAGGGGAGTTACGGAGAGTAAAAAGAATCGCCCTTTTGAAGAGCAACGGGTGACGGCGAGTTGATTTCATCTCGTGTATAGTTTACAGGTCAATCAGGGCTATAACGACGAGGCTTTAGCTAGTGGTGTTTTGCCTACGCATCTCACTGCTCTAGCCGCTTGTCCTGGGTTTTTACCTGCTGGCTCCATTCGTTTAATCTCGTCGAAGGCGAATGCAAATCATCGGCGAATTCGGCTTTGTAAATTCTTTTCCTGCTTGATTCACTATTTTTGGTTTTTTGTTTTTTGCTTTTTTGGCCTGGCGGCTTGGCTTTATTTTCTGGGAGTGAGATTGAAAAAAAAAAAAAAAAAAGGGATGAAAAAAGGGTTCTTCATTTTTTTAGGTGTTTTCTGGAAGTTAGGACGTATAGGATTTTGAACAGCGACTCAGCGGCCCATTCAACTCAATGTGTCTATTAATGTTGTGTGGTTTTGATCTATTAACTAGGTCATGCACTGCTTTATATACAATCATATCATACATATATATATATTAAGTTATATAAATAGCGTATATATGATGCTATAGTATATAGGCCGGCGTAGTAGGTATATTAGGTATACGAGAATACTTATTATCTTTATATGATGAATATGATATGCTAGTTATGTATGTATGTATTTATGTTAGGTATGCACAATAATTTTACTATATATATTTTTTATACATATATTATAGTTTACTAGTATATTAATATCATTATATACTATATATAGTTTATTTATAGCCATATATATCATCTATAAATATGTGGTGTGTTGTGTGTTGTTGTTGGGGGGGTGTGGTGTGTGTGTGTATTTGGTGGTTGCTATGTTGTATTTATATAGATATTACGCATATATATATAGATTATAAATTAGGTAATATATATATATAATGATATAATTATATAATATAGTATAATTTAGGATGCTCACTATATTATTAATTGCATTTAATATGTATGAATAGAATATAATAGTATAGATATAAACATATATATAATATTATGATATATACTATATAATATACTATATATATATATCTGTATATAATACTATATAATGTATACAATTAATAGAGTGTATATATACGTAGTATCAGCTACAGACTATGACATATTGATATAATATAGATACTTATATTATAGTATCTATGAATAATATATAATATACTATATATACTATGTGTGTGTGTGTGTGGGTGTAGTGTGTGTGTGTGTGTGTGTGTGTGTGTGTGTGTTTTCTGTGTTTCAAGAATAATATATATTAAATAGAAACAAGCATAAATTTATTTTTGATATACTAGATAGCACAATATAAGCATATTTGTGTATGTATAATATTATATTATTAGGATATATATAACTATACCTATAGGTATGACATCTGATACTATATATATATATATTATAGTATTTGTTATTAGTACATATATCGGGTTAAGGGCCATATATAGCTATATACAATAGGCAGTGTAGCCATATGATATAATTTCTATCGTAATAGCATATTTTTATATGTATAGTCTTATATGTATTATATATTAATATAATTATATATTAACGAGATGTATACATATATACATTATTTGGGTATATATAGTAGCTGCGAATATTTTTTATGATTATATAATACATAGTACATCTATAATTTCATTATAATAGTACAATAGTACTATATATTATATATTATATAAATATACCATATACACATCTTAACGACACTTTGGCACACACACATCACACACACACACAGAGCGTACACACACAGACACCCACACACACAACACAGCACACATATAGATATTAAATTATCTAAACTCTAGAATATCCAATATTAGGGTACTCAATAACTAATATACAAGCAGTTAAATATAGTAGGATAAGTATAGATAGATAGAAAAATCGCTACGATCTAGACTTATAGGAATTACGTGTATATATATATATCTCCCATACAGTAGTACATACGTTATCCGTCACACGTCGTATGGTTATTTAAAGTATGCGTTATGAAATTATTACTTAACGGTATTAAAGATATACCTATATATATTACCTGTACATAGGGTTGATATTAGGCACACACACCACAACACCACACACGTGTCACACACAACACACGCTCACACTACACTACACATAATAGTTAACTATTATATAGTTATATATGAACTTATATAATTCGTTATATTATATATATTTAATAATTAGTTATATATATACCTTATGGTAAAATATAATATCTTATAATAATATCAATATTATTCTAAATTATAATTAATATTATGGTAAAGATATCTAATACTAATATAAATATTATATCATATATATATATAATATATTATAATATAATGTTATACAATAGAATTAGCATTATATAACCAAATATATGGTTTTTTTTTTACTATATCCATTCTACCCTGTTACAAAACATCATCTTATGGTCTATATTCAACTAATATTATATAATAAACACAAAATATATATGGTTTATCACAATCATACATCTACATATTAATAGATATATAATGCCCCTCTCCGTCCTCACACAACACCAACACACCATACACACACACCACATGTAACGTGCAATGTGGGATTATACTCCCCATTGCTTTGTCTGGTAAAATATCTTTTTTTTTTGTTTTTTCAAAAAAAAACATGACTTTTTTCATTCCAAATCCCTGGGAGTTCGTATTATTCACTTTTCCCCCTCCAACTCCTTCATTTAGACTTGGCTATATCTTTTTTGTCCTTATAAATTTTATCCTGTAAGCCCCCTAATCTTTTATGCCTGAAATATAGACAACAAAGCCTGGTAAATGTCCCCCTGGGGGGGCTTGAGGTCGTTTTTTTTTTTCCGCTGAAAGTTTTAAAAAGATTCCAACGAAAAGAATTTAAAGTTTTTATGGTCGGAAATGTTTTATGCTTTTCCCCTAAGTTTATTTGGAATTTACCTTCAATTTTTTTCCCATCCCATTTTTGATTTAAAAATTTTAGTGTTTTTCCATAGTTTTCCTCCACCCAAGGTTGGGTCAAGTTTTTTATTATCTTATCCCGTGTAAAAATTTACTCGTATGTCGATATGGCCAATTTTTTTTTTTAAATAATTGGTGGTAAAATTCCCGGTAAAATTTCCCTAAAAACGGTTTTTTTTTTTACACTTGGTTTTGAAGAGAAATTGGGTTTAATTTTTTTTATGGTTTTAGTTTGTCATGGAGAAACGGACCTTTTTTTTACACTAAACGCAGTTGTCACAGAGAATTATTGGGATAAAGTGTGTAGAAAAAACAACTCTCATTAGACGAAAAAAAGCAGAGCCCCCTATAATACCAGAGACACCAAATATTAAATTTTGTTTTCTTTTGTAACTTTCCCATATGAATTAGGAAAACCCGAAAAATAATAAACGAGAATATAACGTAAAAAAGAATTTATAGGAGAAGCAGCAAAGGCCCGCCCGCCCGGGGGTGTTATGATTTTTTTTTTTCTTTTTTTTTTTTTTTTAACCGTCCTCCCCCACGCCCAAGAGAAAAAGGACCCCAAGTGTAGCGGAGGCCGGAAATTCCGTCCCCCTCGCCCCCCCCCCGTCCGTTGGGGGGTTCCCGGACGCCCGCAACCGCCCCCCGCCCGAGAGACGCCCCTTTGGTTGACGGTCCGGCGTCCCCAGGAAGGCCCCGGAAGAGCGCCTGTCCGACTGGGTCCGGGGGAAAAGGCCCCGCCCGACATAGCTTTCCTAAAGCATTTTTTTCAGGGTCCAAAAGGTATCAGCTTTCCGTTTTTTTTGGGCAGGGCAAGGAAAACAAGGTCAAGGGGAAAAGGAAAGTTTTTATACCCGACCAGGGTCCCCTCATCAGAGAAAGGGCGAAAATGGGCCGAGTTTTGTTTCCTGGTGAAACGCAAGCCCCCAGTGAAGCCCTCTACATAAGTCCCCCCCCTGAATGCATCAATATTACGGACAGGTACTGGAAACGCCCACACAGGAAAGGGTAAAACCGACGTAGTTTTACGCAGGGTGGTTAATTGAAACGGGCGGCAAAAGGCCACCGGGAAAGGGGGAGCGCCTGGCAAATTTGCGGAAAAAAATGCAACTTATGGAGGGGCAAAGCGGGTTTTTTTTTTGTTTCTTGGGAAAATAAGGCGCGTACGGACGGACGCGAGGGTGCAAAGGCGAACAAATTTTTTTTCCCTCATCAAAGGCAATGAAGCAAAACGGGAAGCGGGCTTTGGGAGCGAGGCAAAGAGGGGTATTTTCCCACCTGACAATGCCAATGGAAAAAACACAACAAAAAACGCTGGGGCAAACGAAAGGGGGCGAAAAGGGAGGGGAGGGGAGGGGCACGGGCAAGGGATATTGGAAAGGGGGCCCCATGGGGCACGGGTGGGAAAAAGCAAACAAGGGGCGGGCCCGAGGGCGACGAGGGGAAGAAGCCCGACGGATTTTTGAAATAAAGAATTCACCGGAACTGGGAACCGGGGTTTTTTTCGGGGGAGGCCCCGCGATGGGGTCCGGACCCCAGGAATTTTTTTGGGGTGAAAATGGAACCATCGCTAATCGGCGGGCATAGGCGAATTTCACTGTCCCCCCCCCCCCCCACAACACAAAAATGCCGCATACACAGATTAAAAAACACACATTCACACATGGGGTTGGTATGGTTTTGTGGGTGTGTTGTTTCGTTGTGAGTGTGGTGGGGTGGTGTTGTTGTGTGGTGGGTGTGGTGGGTGTGTGGGTGTTTGGGTTGTTGTTGGTGGTGTGTGGTTGGAGTATGGTGTGGTTTTTGGGTGGTGGGGGTGTGGTGTGTTATGTTGGGTTTTCTTGTATATATCATATATTATATACTATCATATAATAATAATTTAAATATATAATAATATATATATAAATCCTAATTATAATTATACAACCAAAATTGGTAGAAGAGAGAGAGTGAGAGAGGAAGAGAGAGAGAGAGAGAGAGAGAGAGAGAGGGAGAGAGAAGAAGAGAAGAGAGAGGAGAGAGAAAGAGAGAAGAAGAAAAGGTTTAATATATATATTATATTGATAATATTATGTTTAAATTTAATATATAATCTATATATTACTTTATTTGTATAACTATATTTACTATATATATATTAAATATCTTATACTATATGTTATATCTAAATATATTTAAATATAATCTAGTATATAAGTATCAGATATATGTGGTTTGTTGGTGGGTGTTGTGGGTGGGGTGTTGTTTGGGGGGTGGTTTGGTGTGGGGTGTTGTGTGTGTGGGTGGGTGTGGGTTGTGGGTGGGGTTGTTGGGCCGGGGTGTGGGTGGTGGTATAAAATGGTTATAACCACACACACCCACAACCAACAAACAAAAAACACACACAACACCACACCACACCCCACAAAACAACACCACACACATATATATATATACAAATTTAAAAAAATTTTAAAATATTATTTTTTTTTAAAATTTTTTTTTAATTTTTTTTTTTTTTATAAAAAATTTTTATTTTTTATATAATATAAAAAAAAAAAAAAAATATAATATTATATTTAAATTATATTTATTTTTAAAAATTTTAAATTTTCTATTATTATATTTTTATTTTTAAAAAAAAAAATTTAAAAAAAAAAAAAAAAAAAAAATAAAAAATTAAAATAATAAAAAATTTAATATTTTATTTTTTAAAAATAATATAAAAAAATTTTAAAAATTATATATAAAATTAATTTATATTATATTATATGTTTTTGCTTTTTTTTTTTTTTTTTTTTTTTTTTTTTTTTAAAAAACACAACACACCCCACACAAAACAAAAACACCCCCCACAAATATTATATAATATTTATTAAAATATATATATTATATAGAAATATAAATTAAAAATTTTATATAAAATTATATTTTTATAAAATTTTTTATATATATAAAAAAAAAAATTTTTTTTTAATTTAAAAATTTATATATATATATATATTATATTATATATAATAATTATATAATATATAATTTATATTTATATTAATATAAAATAAAAATTAATAAAAAAATAAAAACAAAATTTTAAAAATTAAAAATTAATTATAAATTTTTATATTATATTATAGAAAAAATATATATAATCAAAATTATTTTTATTATATAAAAATTATAAATTTTATAATTATTTTTTTATTTAAATCACAAAACCCAAACCAACCCAAACCCAAAATTAAATTTATTTATTTTAAAATATATAATCATATATAAAATAATATAATATATAAAAATTATTAAAATTTATAAATATATGTTTTTTAATTTCATTTTTTTTTAAAAAATTTTAATTATATTATTTTTTAAAAAATTTGTTTTTTCCAATCTATTATTAAACTATCTGTTTTTTTTTTATAGGGTTTTTATATATTAAAAATTTTAAAATATATAAAGATTTTCTTTTTTAAATTTTTTTTTTTTTTAAACCCTCCTCTTTCACGGAAAATCGAGAAAAAAAAAAAAAATTATTTTTTTTTAAAAATAAAAAAAAAAAAATTTTTCAATAACCCCCCAAAAAGGCAAACCCCAAAAAAAAAAAAAAAAAAAAAAAAAAAGAAAAGAAAACCTTTTCTCAAGCATCGGGGCCAAAACCCCTTTCCCAAACCCTTTTTTTTTAGAGAAAAAGAAATTGATTGGAAAAAAATCCCAAATTTAAATTTCCCCGAAAAAGCCAAAACAACAAAAAAAAGGGGAAAGGGAAAAAACCCTTTTTAATCTGTTTTTTTCCAAATTTTTTTTTTTAATTCTAATTTTTTTTTTTTTTTTGGGGCGGATGCCCCCAAAGGGTCCCCCCAAATTTGAAAAATGGCTATTTTTTTCTGTTTTTTTTTTTTTAAATTTTTTTTTCTTTTTAAACCCGGAG
>NW_023658718.1:0-23198 GCF_015228065.2 Penaeus monodon | reverse complement strand
ATTTTATAAATATTCAAAAGTTATCCAAATTTTTCCTTTTTTATTTTTAATATTTTTTAAATTTATAAAATTTGGTAATTTTATTATTATTATAATAAATTTCCCCAAAAATCAAAAAAAAAATCATTATATAATATTAAAATTAATTTTTTAATTTTTCCCTTTTTGATTTTAATTTTTTCTTATAATTTTTATATTGGGGAACAAATTCCTTATAATATATTTATAATTATATTATTATCTATAATAATATCATTATTTATAAAACCTTATTTTATATATTTTAAAATTATTTTCATTATTCCTTTTCAATTTTTAATGTTTTCATATTTTAAATAAAATTTAAACCCACAAAATATTTTATATAATATTTTATAATAATATATAACAATAATAATTTTTAATAATATTTATAATTTAAATTTAATATATTTAATTTTAATTTTTATGTATTATTTTATTAATTTTAATAATATTAAAATAATAAAATTATATAAATAATAATATAATAATTAAAACATTTAATTATTTTATTATACATTTAATTAATATTATTAGAAATTTTTACGTTAATAATTTTTGGAATATACTAATAATAATAAAATTAAAATAAAAATTTTAAAATATATATATAATTAATTTTAATAATATAATTTAATAATAAAAATGATATTTTAATAATTTAATTTTCAAATTTCAAATTCTCTTTATTTCATTTTAATATATTTATATTAATAAATTTGTAATTTATTTTATATTACCAATAATTTGGAAATAAAATAAAAAAAAAATCAAATTTTTATCATTAAAATTATAGATTTTTTTTTTTTAATTTTTTTTTACCTTTTTTTTAAAAATAAAAATTTATATAAAATTTTTATATATTTTAAATTTTTTCCAATTTACCCGTATATTTACCTTTTATTTTTATTATTTAATTATTATATATTATTAAGTTATATATATTTGAAATTTATTTTATTATATATTTTCATAATATAATAAAACAACAATAAATATAATAAAATAATAATAAAATAATAACAATTTTAAATATTTAATTTTTTATAAATTTATTTAATTGTTCTTATTCTTAATTAATTTAAATTTAATTTTTTAATACTTTAAATAAATTTTAAAAATTTTAATTTAAATAACAAAAAATAAAAAATTATTTTATACATTTTAATTTACTTTTTTTTATTTTTTGTTTTAATTTAATTTTTTTTGAATAATACTAAAAATAAATATATTATAAAATAATAATAATAATAATAATAAAAATTTAATTAATTTATATAATAATAATATATAATAATTATTAAATTTATTAATAATATTTTTTTAATAATTTACAAAATTTTATTTCACTTTTAATAATTTAATATAATAAAATTTAATATAATAAATATTTTCCCTAAAATTTTAAAAATCAAAATCAAAAAACGTCTTTTGGTTTATCCAAAAGTATATTTCCAATTTTCCTTTTCATTTTGGGAATTTTTAAAATTTTTAATAAAAATTATATCCAAATTTTCTTTATATACTTTTTAAAATTTATCATTATTTTTGATTTTTATATATTTATATTTTTAATAATAATATATTATTAAATTTTATATCATATAATCAATTATCATTATTATTAATTTATATTATATATAATTTTCAAAATCTTATACCAAATAATTATATTTTAATAATAAAAAAATTAAATTTATTTATAATAATTTTTAAATATTAAATATTTATTACTAAAAAAATTTATAATTTTAATTTTCATTTAAATATTTTTTATACTATAAAAATTTTAACAATATTTTTATCCATTATTATTATAATTTATATTTTTATTATAAAAATATACATTAATAATTTTTATACTAATTATTAATATTTTTAATATTAATTTTATTATTAATAATTATTATAAATAAAAATTTAAAATAATATAATAATAATAATAATAATAATAATAATAAAAATAATAATAATAATATCAATTTAAAAATTTTTTAATTTTTTAATTATATTTATATTAAAAATTCTGTAATTAATCATTTTACCAAAAAATTCCGAAAAAAAAATCAAAAAACTCATTTTGGATAAATCAAACCAAATTTCAATTTCCGCTTTTTAATTTTGGGGATTTTCTATATTTTTTTATTATTGGAAAATTTTTTTATATACTTATAATATATATTATTATTTATAATCATCTTTTATCATAATTATATATTTATAATCTTATCACCCATTATTCTCATTTTCATTTTTAATGTTATATTATATTAATTATATTATATTATTTTTAAATACTAAAAAAAATAAAAATTTTTTAAAACAATAAAAAAAACAATAATAATTTAAAAAATTTATTTAAATATACCTTTAATTTATTATATATAAAAAATTTTATTACATTTTTACTTAAAATTTTTTGCATTATCCAGTAAATAATAATATATAAATATAAAAACATAATAAAAATATTAAAACCATCTTTTATTATTATACTTATATTATTTTTTAATTTATATTAAAAAAAGATTTTTGGAATAATACTAATAATAAATAATAGTAATAATAATAATAATAATAATAATAAAAAAATATAATTAATAATAATATTAATAATAATAATAATAATAATAATAATAAAATAATATTAAAATTTATAAAATTTTCCCAAAATTTTTTAAATTTCCATTTATATTTATTTTATATTATTACAATTTTGGGAAAATTTAAAAACCCCAAATAATTCCAAATTTAAAGAAATTAAAAAAATTTTTTAGTATACTTAAAAGGAATATTTTTAATATTTTTTTTATTTGGAAGTTATTCCTTTTTTTAATTTATATATTTTTATTATCATCTTTTATTACATTTTATCATCATTATTATCGTTATCACCTTTTATTATATTATAAATTATATCATTTTAAATTATTAAATATTTCTTTTTTTTGAATTATTTTTAAATTTATATATATTTTTTAAAATTTAAAAATAAAAAAAAATTTTATAATTATTTTTTAATCATTAATTAATATATAATTCATAATAATTATTATAATTATTTGCAATTAAATCTTTTACAATTATACTTATAAAATTATTTTATATTATATACAATAATAATAATAAAATATAATAATAATATAATAAATATAATATTATAAAACAGATAATTATTTTTTACTTAATCTATTTATTATTTTATTATTACAGATAATAAATTTTCAAATATAAAATAAAATATATAAATAATTTAATATAAATAAAAATAATAATAATAAATAAATAATAATAAAAATTAATTTTTAAATAAAAATTTATTTAATAATAATTTTTAATATTTAATTACAAAATTTATTTATTTTATTACATATTTAAATAAAAATTGGAATTTTTATCATATACCTAAAAATTTCCAAAATAAAAAATAAAAAAGTCATTTTATTTTTTTAAAATATATTTGTTAGATTTCTTTTTTTTTTAAATTTTTCTATCTTTTTATTAAAAATCCTTCTATTTTTTATTTATGATTTTTATTTCTTTTCATATTTTCATCATTATTATATTTTTAAACATTATTATTTTATAATAATCAATTTTGAATTTTATATTATTATAATTATTAATTTAAAATATTATTTTTTTTTAATTATACCCAAAAATAATTTAAATAACAATTAATAATAAAATAAAAATTTTAAATAATATAATAATATTAAAAAATTTTTAAAAATACTAATTAATATTTAATAAATAATTTTTTAATTATCCCTTTAAAATTTTATGTTAATTATAAATAATTAAAATTTAAAAATTGAAATTATATTATATTTTAAATATTATAAAATTATTTTTTAAATTAATTACAATAAAAAATTTTTTAAAAATAATAATAATAAAAAATTAAATAATAAAAATTTAATAAAAATTAAAAATTTAAATAATATTAATTAAATTAATAAAAATAATAATAATAATAATAATATATAATAATAATAATTAATATATTAATTATCAAAAAAAAATTTTATTAAAATTTATCATTTTTCTTAATTTTTAAATTTTTTTAATTATACAATTCCGAATTTTTCAAAAATGGAAAAAAAAACCTTTTGGATATCTCAAAGGTTATTTAATTTGGGTGTTTCGTTTGTTTTTCTTATACCTTTTTTTTATATTAAATTAAATTTATTTATTATTATCATGTTTATATTATTATTTTCATATATATCTTTTTACATTCAATAATATTATCAATTTATTAATTATATACTTTTTAATTGTTAAATATTTTAATTATTGGGGTTATTATATATTTTTAAAATATAAACCAAACAATATAATAGTAATAACAATAATAATAACAATAAAAAATTTTAAAATAATAATTATTATTTTATTTAATTAGTATCTTATACTTTAATTATTACTGTTATTAAAATTATTTATAATTTTACCAGTCAAATAATAATAATGATAATAATAAATAATAATACAATAACAATATTAAAACAATTATTTTTAAATATACTTATTATTTTTATTTTATTATTAAGTTATAATAGATTTTTTGAATAATACTAATAATTAAATAATAGTAATAATATAAAAATAATATAATAATAATATAATAATAATAAAAAATATAAAAATATAATATTAATATAAATGAAAAAGAAATTTCAAATTACAAAATTTTATTCATTTTTATTTTATTTTATGATTTAAAAATTGGGAATTATTATCATTATTCCTTATTCATCACCAAAATAAAAACGTTTTGTTCTAAAATATTTTCTTTATGCTTTCGATTTTGAATTATTTTATCTTTTTATATTTTATATCACAATTCATTTATTTCATTATTATTATTATCATCTTTTTAAATTTTTATCATCATTTTCATTTACTATATTCATCTTTATTATATATTATTCAATATACATTATATTTTTAATATTTTTAATTATATTTTTTAAATAATTTTTTTTAATTTAATTTATATAAAAAAATAAAATAATAACAATAATAATAACAATAATAAATTTTAATAATATTTATCCATTATTTATTATATATTAATTATTTTTTAAGTTAAATAATTATTTTGCAATTTTTAAAATAATAATTATATTTTATAAAAATAATAATAATTTTTATAACAATTTTATAACATAAATATATAAAATTTATAATATTAATATTTTATAATTATAAAATTATATAATAATTTTAATTTAAATTCTTATTATTAATATTTTAATTTTATATTAATAAATGGTAATATTAATTTTTATAAAAATTTAAATAAAAAATGAAAAAATATTTTTAATTAATATCAAAGGCAATTTTCCTTTTTTTCCTTTTTTTTATTTTTTTTAATTTATAAATTTGGAATTTTATTATTCATATAACATTTTTTAAAACCCAAAAATAAATCAATCATTTTTAATTATCAAACATATTTCATTTTTGCTTTTTCATTTTGGAATTTTTTTTTTATTTTTATATTTTATTTGGAAATTTTTTTAAAATCATAAACAAATATAATTATTATAATAAAATAATTTTTATAATTATTTTATTCTTATTGCAATTATTATCATATTAGAAATTTTTTTAAAATTAATTATTTTTAAAATTATATTTTAAAAAAAAACAAAATAAAAGAATAACAAAAATATAACAATAATAAATTATAATATTTTTTATATTATTTATTATTATTATATTAAATTACTTTATAATATATTTAATTATATTAAAATAATAATAAATAATAAAATAATAATAATTAATAATAAAAATTATACATAGTTTATATTATTATACTTTATTCATATTTTTATTTTTTAAATTAAAATTAAAATATTTTTAATAATAAAATAAATAGTAATAAAATAATTATTTAAAAATTAAAATTAATTAATTAATAATAAAATATAATATTTATAATTTTAAAAAATAAATTCAAAATTCTCTTTTTTCCTCTTACATATTTTTTATTATAATTTAATTTTATAATTTTCTAATTACCAATTATAAAATGAAAAATTCATTTGTTTATTCAAATTTTATTTCTATTTTTCGTTAATTTAATTTTTTTTTATATTAAATTTTAACAAATTCCATTTTTTTATCATTTTTTAATTTTATTTTTATTATTTTCTTATATTATTTTATAATATCTTACACATCATTAAATATTATTAAAATTTATAATACATTATTAAATTTTATATTTTTCATACTTATTAAATTTATTAAAATTTTCTAATTAAAATTTAAACAAAATAATATAAAAACCAAATAATAAAATAATAGAATTTATAATAATAATATAAATATTTAATAATATATTATAATTTTTATTTATAATATTATTTTTTTTAATAATTACAAAATTTTTAAAAATTTATTACAATATAAATAATTAAAATATTTAACATACATTTTTAAATTTAATAATATATTAAAATTTAATAAAGTTATAATATATTTTGAATAATACTAATATTAAGTTTTAATAATTTTAATTAATTTAATATTATTTTAATAAAAATAAAATTAATAAAATATAATATAATTATAAATATAAAATTTAAAAAATTCAAATTTCAAATTCTTTTTTTTAAATTTTCCCTTATTTTTGTTAATAAATTCGTTAAATTTTATTTTTATTCCATAATTCAAAACCAAAAATTTAAAAAAAAATATTTTGGATATACTAAAAGTTATTTTAATTTCTTTTTCATTTTTTAAATGTTTTTAATTTTTTTAAATTTTAAACCCAAATTTTTTTATATTATTATCATATTACTTTTATTTTTATACATAAATTAAATATAAAATATATATATATTTTATTATTAAAATTAAAATATTTTTTTTCAATTTTATATTATTATTAATTAATAATTAAATAATTTTTTTAATAATATAAAACCAAACAATAAAAATAATAAAATAAAATAAAATATAAATAGCATATTATATTTTTATAATTTATATGTTTATTATACAGTTTATAATTTTTGGAAAATTTCAATATTATAATTTAATATATAATAATATTATTAATTTAAATAAATTATAATAATAATAATATAATAATAATTATAATAAAAATAAAAATAATTTTAATATTATACCAAATTTTTTTTTTTTTTTCTTTAATTTTATTTTAAATACAATTTTGTAATTAATTAATAATTACTAAATCCAAATTTACAAAAATCTTAAAAAACGTATTTTGATTACTTTTAAATAATTTTTTTATTCCCTTTATTTTGGAATTTTCTATACCTTTTATATTATAATGAACAATTTTATATTTTATTATATATTATCATAATATTATCGTTATAACAATTATAATTAAATATTATAATATTTTATATCATTTTTTAAATTATATTTTATTAATTTTATTTTTTAATTAATTTTTAATTATATTAAATTTTCAAAAATAATAAACAATAATAAAATAATAAAATAATAATACAATAAATTTTAAAATTATTATTATTGTTATCTTAAAACTTTAAATTAATTTTATTACTTTATAATAATTATTTTCAATATATAAAATAAAAATAATAATACATAATATTAATATTAAAAAAAAAATTTATTATACTTTAATTTTTATTATTACTATTTTATATTTTTTATTCTTTATAATTATTAAATATAATAATTAAAAATTTAAATAATTTTTAATTTTTAATATAAAAATTAAAAATAAAATAATAATAATAATTTTAATAAAAATAAAAAAAAAAATTTAAATAAAATAATTTAAATAATTAAATTTAAAAATTTCTTATCCTATTTTATTTATTATTGTTTTTAATCAATTTAATTATCTTTTATTAATAATTCCAAATACAAAAATAAAAAATATTTGGATTAACCTCTCAAAAGGATTTTTGTTTTTTTTTTTTTTGGATTTTTGTATATTTTTTAATATAAAAAAATTTTATTAATAATTATATAATTATAATATTATATCTTTTTATTTTTTATATTTTAAATTTATTATTTTAAAATTTATTATCATTATTCTTCATTATAATATTTAATTAATATCTTATGAATTATTTTTTATTATTTTAAAATACTAATAACAAAAATTATTAGAATAAAAATTCAATAAACATTTTTATATTTTTAACATTAAAATTTATTATATTTTATTATAATATAAATATTAATATTTTAATATAAAATAAAAAATTTAAATGTTATAAAATCAAATAATTTATATAAAATTTATAAATACATCATTATAATTATTTTATATTAATTTTAATTACAGTAAATAATTTTTAAAAAACTATAATTAAATATATAAATATAATAAAATATAAATTAATTAATTATATATAATATTTAAAAATTATAATAAAAATTTTTAATATTTAATTTATTTCAAATGTTATAAAATCTTTAATTTATTTTAATATATTTATTTAATCAATTTTAATATTATTATTATTTAATATTGCGAATCAAATATGAAAAAAATAATTTTGGATAATACTAAAAAAAATTTTAATATTTTAATTTAAAATTTTTCTTATATTTTATATATAATACAAATTTTATTTATTTATAATTTATTTTATTTTTCTTATCTTAAAAATTTTATTATTTTTATAATCATACAAATTATTCCAATATATAAATTGCAATTGTTATTATTATTCATTTTGGGTTATTTGTATTTTGCAATAATTAAACAAAATATATTTTAATAAATAATATAAAATATAAAATTTATAATAATTATTATATATTATTTTAATTTAATATCGTAATTACGTAATATAATTATATTTAATATTTTTTTCTTATTACAATAAAAATTTTATAATTATAAATTTAATATTAATAAAATTATCTTTAATTTTATTTTCATACTAATAAAAAATTTATTTTATTATACAAAATATTTTTAATTTTATAATAATTATATTAATATTAATTAAAATTATAAATATTTTTTATAAAATAATTTTAATAATACATCAATAATAATAATATAATATAATAAAAAAATTATAATAATATAAAATTTATAAATCTTTATTTTATTTTAATATTATTTTTAATTATATTTTAATTAATTAATTTTCCAAAATATAATCCGAAATCAAAAAAATAAAAAAAAAATTTATATAATTAAAATTATAATTTAATATTTTTTTTTACAATTTTTGTTTTTCTTATCTTTTTTAATTATTATGAAAAATTTGTTTTAATCACTTTATTACTATAAAAAATTTTTTATCCCTTAATCAAAATTCATTTTTATACTTCATATTTATTATATTAAATTTTTTATTATTGAAATTTTTTATATTAATTAAATTTGGAATAATATATTTTATAATAATAAAAACAATAATAATATAATAACAATAATAATAAAATAATAAATTTATAAAAATTTTTATTATTTTTTTTTAATATCTTATTTTTTTATATTTTTAATAATATTTAATTAATACCAACAATAATAAGAAATAAAAAATAATAATAATAAAAAAATTTATAACCTATTTTTAATTTTCTTTATTTTTTAATTTTTTATTTTTTAATTATAATAGATTTTTTTTATAAAATTAAAAAAAATAATAAATAAAATATTAATAAAAAATTTAAATATTAATAATAATAATAATATTTTAATTATTTTAAGAATTTAATAATATTAAAATGTTCAAAATTTTTATTATTTATTTTTAATTTTTATTAATAATAATTAAAAATTTAATAAAAAAAAAATAAAAAAATAAAATAAAATTTTATTTTATTATTTTTTAAAATAATTTTAATTTTCCTTTTTACTTGAATTTTTATATTTTTAATTTAATAACATTTAAATTTTTCATATTTTATCGTTATCACTATATTTATTTCTTATTCTTTATATATAATCATAATCATATTTTTAATTATTATATATTTTTAAATTTTATCATTATTTTAATTATTAATTAATAATATTTTGCAATAATACTAATTACCAATATAATATTATAAAATTTAAATCAATTTACATTAATATTTTTAATAAATTAATTAAATTTATATATTTACAATAATTTAAATAAATTTTTAAATAAAATACATATTTAATATATATATATTTTAAAAATTTAAAATATTATACTTTGCAATTATTATTATTTATTTTATATTTTTATAATAAATTTTATTAATAAAATTTTTAATAAATTATATAATTATAATATAAAATATAATAATTAATAATAATAATAATAATTTTTAATAAAAATAATAATAATTATAATAAATAATAAAATAATAATTAATAATAAAAATATTAATAATATTCAAATACAAAAACCTATTCAAATTTATTATTTTATTAATCCCAATTTTAATTTTATCATTTTTTTAAATAATAATTTGGGAAATTTACCAAAAAATCAAAAAATTTTTTAATACCCCAAAAATATTTATTTCCCTTTTAATTTTGGAATTTTTTTTTCCCTTTTTAATTTTATATCCCTTTTTTTATTATATATTCCTATTATCATCTTTATTTCTAATAATATTATTATTTTATCAATTATCATCATCATTATCCATTATGAATTATTAATCATTATTAAATTGTTATCATTTATTGAATTTGAGTTATTATTATATTTTGAAATAATTTAAAAACCACAACAATAATAATAGTAATAAAATATAATAACAAAAAACCCCATATAAAAATTTTTTTATATCATTTTTAATTATATTTTTTTAATTATTATGTTTAATAATTTTTGCAATTTTCCCCGTAAAATAATAATAATATTAAAAAAAAAATACAAATAAATTTTATACCATAATTATATTATATTTTATTATTATTTTTATATTTTATATCATTATAATAGATTTTTGGCAATAATTAAAATTAAATTAAAATAATAATATAATAATAATTAATAAATAATAATATAATAATAATAATAATAATAATAATAAACAATAATAAAAATTAATAAAAATAATAATATTAAAATTTATTTATTTATAAAATTTTTTAATTTATTTTTATTTTTTTAAATTTAATAATTTGGAATTATAATATCACAAATATTGAATAACCAAAAAAAAAAATTAATGGGTTTTTAGTTATTAATTTTTTTTTTTTTTTTTTGAATTTTTTTAACTTTTATTTTAAATATATAAAATTTATATAATATCATAATAATTATATATTTTATTATATTAATTTTACAATCTATTTTCATTATTCTTATTATCAATTTTTAATTATTAATTTTTAATTTTATCAATTATTGAATATTTGGAATAATATATATTCAATATATAAAAAAACAATAATAATTAATAATTATACTAATAAGATTTAATAATTATCTTTTTACTTAAAATTTTTATTTTAATTATACGAAAAAAATTTTTTTCAATTATACTACCATTAATTTTATTTTAAATTAAAATAAAATATATAATTCCAATATTATAATTTTATTAATATTATATTTTTATATATTTATATATTATATAATTATTTTTAATAATAATAATAATAAGTAATTAATAATATAAAATTTATTATAAAATTTTTTAAAAAATAATATAAAAAAATAATAAAAAAATAAATAATAAAAAATTATTAATAATTAATTTAATAAATTCAAATGTTAAAAATTTTTTATTCTCACTTTTATAATTATTTTTTATATAATTTAAATTTGGAATATTATCATTATTACCAATAATGAAATCCCAAAAACAAAAATATTTTAAATATTAAAGTATATTTCAGATTTCCTTTTTTGCTTTAATTTTTTTATTTTTAAAAATTTGAAAATTTTATAATATATTATCATATAAAATATAATATTATTTATAAAAAATTTTAATCAATAAATTTTATTCATATTTATAATCCTTTTTATATTTTTAAATTAATTGGATGTTATTATTTTTATTAGGTTAAATTTATTTAATTCAATAACAAAAAAAATATAAAACAATAATAATAAAATTTAACTTTATATAGTATTTATATTTTTTAATTTTTTATTAATTAAATTTTTATAAAAATATTTTAATTATATCAATAAATAATAATAATATAATAATAATAATAATATAATAAAATATTTTAAAACATAGTAATTTTTTTTATTTATTATTTTATTTTATATTATTAATTATAAATAATTAATTTTTTTTGAATAATACAATAAAAAAATAAAAAAAAAATAATAATAATATAAAATTAATAAAATATAATTAATTAATTTTTAATAATATATTAATAATTTTTAAATTAAATTTACAAATCTTTTTATTCATTTAAATCATTTTATTTTATATTATTTATACAATTTTAATTATATCATTATACCATAATTTAGGGAATCACAAAAATCAAAAATAAATTTAAATATTAATAATTATTAAATTTTCTTTTCCAAAAATTTTTAATATTTTTATATAATATAAAATTTTCCCTTTTATTTCTTATCTATTTATTTTATTAAAATATTTTAAATTATCATCAATTTAAAAATTCCCAAAATTTATCATAAAATTAAAATATATTTATTTCATTTCTACATTTTTTATTTTTTTTTTATTTTTGAATTTTTAAACAAATAATAATTTTAAACAAAAAATAAAATAATAATTTATAATAATTATTATATTTTTTAAATTTTTAATTTATTATGTATTATTATTTTTAATAATTATTTTGCAATTATATCCTATTAAATTTTAATAATTAATATAAAAATATAAAATATTATTAATAATACAAATTTTTATATACTATATTAAAATTTTATTTTTATATATAAAATTTTTTTAATATTAATATTTAAGTAATATTTATTAATAATTAAAAAAATAATATATATTTATAATAAAATTAAAATAATAAATAAAATAATTAAAAAATTTAAAATTTTATAATTTAAATTTTATTAATTTATCAAATTTCTTTTTACTTTATACATATTTAATTATAATTCTAATATATTTTAATTTATAATAATTAAATACCAAAAAAAAAAAAAAATATTTAAAATAATAAAATATAATTTTGCTAATTTTCCCTTTACTTTAATTTTTTTTACTTTTTTATAATATTATTTTATATATCCATTTAATAATTATAATTATACCATAATAAATAAAATATTTCCATATCTTCTTTATTAAAAATTTTATTATATTTTTTTTCTTTTATAATTTTTTAATATTTATATTATATTCAATAATATAAACAAAATAATATATAATAATAATAATAAATAATACATTTATTAATTTAATATATCATATTTTAATTATTCATTATATATTATTTTTTTAATTTATTTTGAATTATATATTAAAAAAAATAAAAAAAATAAAAAATAATATAAAATTATAAAATAGCTTTATTTTATTATTACTTTTCTTTTTTAATTTTATTATACTTTAATAATTTTTTGGCAAAATCTAAATTAAATAATATAATAATAATAATAATATATATAATAATAATAATATAATAATAATTTTATAATAATAAATAATTTTAAATTTATTAATAATATTAAATTTATAAAAATTTTATTTACTTTTATATTATTTTATATTAATAAAATAATTTAAATTTAAAATATAATAAATAAAATAAAAAAATAAAAAATAAAAAAATTTTTAGTATTTATTTATAAACTTTTATTTTCTAATTTTCCTTTTTTTCGATTTGGAATTTTCTTATACTTTTTAATTTTATACACAATTTTATATAATCTTTTATATATTTCTTTATTATATTTCTATATAGTTTTTTTAATTATTTCTATATTATATTTTTAATATACAATTTTATTTAAATATATTAATTATTATTAAAATATATATTTTATAATAAAATTACCAACTAAAATTTAAAATAATAAAAATAATACATTTTTAATAATTTTTTAAATTATTTTAATTATATTTTTCTTAATTAAATAAAAAAAATTTATTTAAAAATAAAAAAAAATTTTTTTATATTATAAAATATTAATATTTTTAAAATTTATAACTAGTTTTATTTTATATTATACTAAAAATATTTTTATACATTATAATATAATAATTTTTAATAATTATTTTAATATATAATATATAATAATTATTAAATAATAATAATTTTAATAATAATAATAATAATTAATAATAATAATAAAAATAATAATAAAAATAATATTAATAATAATAATAAAAATATTAATTAATAAAATTTTTTAAACATTTATATAATATTTATTATAAAATTTGTAATTATTTTATTATATAAATTTTTTAAATTACCAAAAAAAAAAGAAATTTAAAAATTAAAGGAATTTTTAAATGCTTTTTTTTTTTTTTTTTTTTATTTTAAATTTATAATAATTTTTGTTTATATATTTAATTTTATATATTATTAATTTTATAATTATATAATATATCATAAATTATATAAAATTTTAATTTAATTATCAATTTCTTTATTTATTATTCAATTTTTGGGGTTTTGTATAATTTTTGAATATAAAAAACCCAAAAATTTTGAAAAAAAAAAACAAAAAATTAAATAAATTAAAAAATATTTCTTAATTAGTATTTTATATTAATTTTATTCTTAAAATTATTTTTCATTATAATACGTACAAATATTTAATTATAATAATACATAATAATAATTTAATAAAATATAAAACCCAAATATTATATTTTCATCTTATTATTATTATTTTTTTTATTTTTATATATTTTTGGAATTAATAAATAATTTGGAAAAATATAATAATAATAAATAAAAATAATAATAATAATAATAAAAATAATAATAAAATAATAATAAAATAATTATAATAATAAAAATAATATTTTTTAATTTAATTATCATTTTTTTACTTTATCATTTATTGTTAATTAAACAATTCTGGAATTATTATCATTATTACCCTAAAATTTGCGAAATACAAAAATAAAAAAAATTTTTGGATTACTCTAAAATATATTGAATTTTCCCTTTTGACTTTGGGAATTTTTTTTAATCTTTTTTAATATTAAAAAATTTAAAATTATTTATATAATTTTATATATACCCTTTAAATATCTTCATATATTTATCATCATTATTCATCATTATATCATTTCATTATCATTATAATTTTAATTATTATCATCAATTATTAATTGGTATATTTATGCAATATTCAAAAATTTTGAAAATCTAAAACAAAAATTAGAAATTTAATATTATAAAATAATACCGTTTTAAAAATTTATTGATATATTTTTAATTTATATCTAATATTATAATTTATAAAATATTTCAATTTAATAATAATTTTATAATTTTAATTCATTTTATATTATAAAATATTTAATAGTATTTTTTTTTATATTATATTAATTATATTATTTTTATTAATAAATATAAAATTTTAAAAATAATAAAAAAATTTAATAATATTTTAATAATTTTAAATTTAATATATAATTAATAATAAAAATTTAATTTAATAATACTAATAATAATAATAATATAATAATAAAAAATTTTAATAAATAATTTACAAAATTCTCTTTATTTACTTTCTATTATTTATATTTAAATTTTATTTTTTTTTTTAAATAATTGAATTTATTAAAAAATAAAAAAAAAAATTTTTAATTTTATCTTAAAATTTTTAAAATTTTCCCTTTTTCACTTTTAAATTTTCTTATCCTTTTTTTTAATATAACAATTATTTATTATTATTATTCAATGAATTATAAAAATTAATTTTTCATACATAACAACATATATATATAATTATTCATTTTAATTTTTATTATTTTTAAAATTTATAATTTATTATTAATATTTATATTTTTTTTAATAAAATAACCAACAATAATAATATATAAAATAATAATAACAATAATACTATAAAATATATAAATAATTTTTAAATTATTAAAATTATTATTTTAATTATTATTTTTAAATTAATTAATTAAAATTTTTTTAATAATAAAAAAATTATAATGTATAAAATAATAAAAATAAATATAAAAATTATAATAATAATAATAATATTAATACCATTTAATAATAATTAATAATAATATTTAATTTTAAATTTAAAATTTTTTTCTTTAACATTTTGTAATTAATAAATTTTAATATTATCAATATAATAATTAATTCCAAAATTCCCAAAAAACAAAACTCATTTTGTATTTTATCAAAAGGTTATTTTTTTTGACTTTTCCATTTTGAATTTTTATCCTTTTTATTTATTAGCAAATCCTTTTTTCCATTTATTAATTTATCATTTATTTATATAATTTATTCATTTATTATTTTAAAATTTATCTATTACTTTATTTTTAAAGTTTTTATATTATTTTTTTAATTTTACTTTATTATCAATTAGGGATTTTAATATAAAATTTTAATAATACTAATTAAAAAATATAATACAATAATAATAACAATAAAACATTTTAAAAATAAATTATTATAATATCTATTAAATATTATTAAAATTTATTATTAAAAATTATTTATTAAAATATAAAATAATAATAATTAATAATAATAAATAAAATATAATAAAAATTTATAAACTAATATATTATTATATTATACATTATTATTATTTTATTAAAATAATAATTTTTTAAAATTAAATAAATAAAAATAATATAAATAAAATAATAATAAAAATAAAAAAATAATAATAATTATATAATAATAATAATAAAAATATAAAAATAATAAAAAATTAATAATTTTAAATTTATCAAAATTTTATATTTACTTTTATCATCATTATTTTATCATTAATATCTAATTATATAATTACCCTAATATTCCAAATTACCAAAAATTTCAAAAATCATTTTGAATTTTAAAAGTTTTTTTAAATTTTGCTTTTTTTAAATTTTTTTTAAATTTTTATATTATATTAACCCAATTTTTTAATCATCTTATTATATATATCTTATTAGTTATCATCATTTTTAATAATTTCTCATTATCATCATCATATCATATTTTTAAATTATTCATTTTAATTATAAATTTTTTTTCTAATTATTGAATTATGGTTTTTAATATTTTTGCAATAATACAATAAACCACAACAATAATAATAAAAAAAATAAAACAATAATAAAATTTATAATAAAAATTATATATTATTTAATTTATTTATTACTGTAATTATTATTATAATAATATTTAATTATATTATCAAATAAAAAATATAAATATAATAAAATAAACAATATTAAAACCCACTAGATTATTATTATTATACTTTATTATTAATTATTATAATTTAAATAATTTTTTGGAATAATATAAAAATTTAAAGATAATTTTAAATATATAATAAATATAATAATAAAAATTTAATAAAAATAATAATATAATAATATAAATTTTAAAATATTAATAATAATATTTATGTTACAAAATTCTTATTTTCATTATATCTATTTTGGGAAACATTTTATATAATTATTCCCAATATTGCAAAAAAGAATCAAAAAATATTTGGAAAGGTTATACTTCAAAAAAATTTTGCAATTTTCCCTTTTTTTTTGGGGAATTTTATTTTTACCTTTTTATTATTATAACAATTATTTATTATCACATATATAATTATAAAATTTCCATTTATATTATTTAATATTGATTATATATCATTTCCTTATTAATTATTATCAATCATATTGAATTTTACAAAAATATAATTAGGGTTATATAATTTTTTAAAATATATTAAAAAACAATAATAAAGTAATAAAATAATAATAAAATTAAAAAATTTTAATAAAAAAATTATAATTTTTTAATATATCGTTTAATTTTAAATACTTTATTATATTTTATTTAATACTTAAAAATTTATATTTTAAATAATAATAAATATAAAATAATCAATAATAATAAATATATATATTATTTTTAATTTTATTTATTGTTAATTTTATATAATATTTTTTAAAAAATTTCAAATTATAAATTTTATATATATAATAAAAATAATAATTTTAATAATTATAATTATAATAATTTTAATAATAAAAATTTAAAAAAATAATAAAAAAATTTTTTTAATAATTTCAAATTAAAAAATTTTTTATTTTTTTTTAACATTTGATGATTAATACAAATTTAATATTATATAGACCTAATAATGCAAATCACCAAAACCCAAAAAACTTATTTTGGTAACTCTCAAAGTAAAATTTTCATTTTCCCTTTTAACTTTGGAATTTTTTTAAAATTTTAATTTAATAATAAACAATTTTTAATATATATTTCAATATTATATATTTTTAATATTTTATTTATTATAAAAAATTAATAATTTTATACCAAAATTTATTAATTATATTATATAATTAATTTTTAATTATTATTAATTATGAATTAATAAAAATTTTTTTTAATAATATAAAAAAAAAATATTAAAAAAAAAATAATAAAAACAATAAAAATTTTATATATTTTTATTATTTTTTTTATTCATTATTTAATTTTTTTTATAAATTTTTTATAATATTTTATTAAATATTAAATAAAAATAATTATAAAATTTTAATATAATAAAAATTTATAATTAATTTATATTTTTAATAATTTTAAATTTATTTAATATTTAAATTATAAAACCTTATTTATTTACATATTTTAGATTATAATAATTTTATTTTATTATTTTATTACTAATTATTCCCGATTACCAAAAATTATAAAAAATCTTTGATTATTCTCAAAAATATTTGGTTTATGTTTTTACTTTTGGAATTTTTATTATACCTTTTTATATTATATATAAAATTCCTTTATAATCATTTTATATTTTTATAATATTATTTAAATGTAAATTATATATAATATATTTATAATAATTTTTATTAAAATTTTTAATCAATATTATTAAATTTATCAATTATTCATTATATTTTAATAATTATTTTTAAATAAACAATCAAATTTAAATTATTTTTACAATAAAAAAAATAAAAATTTATAAAATTATTTATATATTTAATAATTTAAATTATTATTTTTATTTATAAAAAATTTTTTGAAATTATATACAATAAATAAAATTCTGTTTTTCATACAATATTAATATTAACAATTTATAAAAAATTTTAATAATATTAAATATAATTTATAATTATTGATTATTAAAAAATTTTCAATTTTAATTAAAATTAAAATTTATTTTTATAAAAATTTTAATAAATAAAAAAAAATTATAAAAATATAATAAAATATAATAATAATAATAAAATAATTTAATAATATTAAATTTATAAAAATTCTTTATTCATTTACATTTATTTATTTTTATAATTTGAATTTTATTTTACCATAAATTAAAAAAATCAAAAAAAAACAAATATTAGTATTAAAATAATTCCTAATTTTCGTTTTTTTATTTTAATGTTTTTTCTTAACTTTTTTATATTATATATGAAAAATTTTATTATTTTATATAATAATAATATATAATATATAATATAATATTATATATAATATATTTATATCAATCATCATTATTATTATTATATCATTTTTTTAATTGTTATCATTTAGGAAATTTTTTGGTTATAATATATTTTAAAACTAATAAAAAAATAAAAATATAATAACATAATAAAATAATAAAAAATTTTTTAAAATATTAATATATTTTTTAATTTACTTATTATGGAAAAATTTCCCTTTATAATAATTATTTTTGTTATACCATTAAATAATATATTTTAATTATAATAATATTATAAAAATTTTAAATTTTTATTATATTATCTTATTTTTATTTTGTTATTTCAATTTATAATGATTTTTTAATTTTTAAATAATAAATATATAATAATATAATAAAATAAAATAATAATAATAATAATTTTTAATTAATAATAATTATAATTTTATATAATAATTAAAAATTTATTTTTAAATTTATCAAATTTTTTATTTTTTTTATTAATTATTGTTTTTATTAATAAATTTTATTATTAAAATTTTAACAAAAATTTCCAAATATCAAAAATAAAAAAAATAATTTTGGATATATTAAAAGATTTTTTAAATATTATTATCGTTTTTAATTTTTTTTTTAATATTTTTAATTATAAAATTTAAAATATTCCTTTATTAAATTTTTTTATTTTATCATCCATTATTTTTTTTAAATTTTATTATATCATTTATCTAATTCATATAATTTTAAAAATTTCAATTTTAATATTCAATATTAATTATTATTATTTTTTAATAAAAAATAAAAAAATAAAAATTTAAAAATAAAATTTTAATAAAACAATATCATTTTATATAATTTTTTATTTTCTTTATCTTAATTATATCTTTTACTTAATATTACTTTAAATATTATTTGCAATTATACTTAAATATAATTAATAATTTAAAATTTTCAAAAATTTTAATATTTTAAAATTATATTAATTTAAATTACTATTTCCATTTTACAGTTATAATATTTTTTGATAATAAAAATTTAATTAAGTTTTAATAATTAATTATAATAATAATAATAATTAATAATATAATATAATAATAATAATAATTAATAATAATAAAAATAATATAAAATAATATAATTACCAAAAATTAAATTTATAAAAATTTATTTATTTATATATATTTAAAATTTAAAATTTGTTTTATTATAATTATTACCTTAATAAATAAAAAACTAAAAACATATTAATAATTAAAAAAATATTCCTAGTTTTTTTTTTGAATTTTTTTTATATTTTTTTATTATTTATAACAATTCTTTTATTATCATTTATATATTTTAATTAATATAATAAAAATTATTTTATAATATTAAAAATTTTTATTTTCTTTTTTTCTTATTAATTTTTCAATTTTTTATATTATTAAATATAATATTTATTATTTAAAAATTTACCAATCACCAAAAAAAAAAATTTTTTTGTAATACAATAATATAAATATAGATTTATTATTATTTTAATTATTTAATTTTTTTATTATTAAATATTAGTTAAAATAATTATTCAATTAAAACATTAAATAATAATATATAATAATAAATAATAATATAATAAAAATATAACATTTAATTTTTAAATAAAATTTTAATTTATATTTTTAATTAGTTATAATTTTTTTGAAAATACTAATTAAAAAATTTAATAATATTAATAAAAAAAAAAAAATAAAAAAATTTTAAATAATAAAAATAATAAAAATTTAATAAAAATAATTTTTTAATGAAATTTAATAATAATTAATATTCAAATTTACTAAAATTCCTTTATACTTTTAATAATTAAATAATATTAATAAAATTTAATATAGCATATTATAATAATTCAAATAAAAGAATAAAAGTTTTTATTTTTTTCTCAAAAGTATATTCTAAATTTTTTTTCATTTTGGAATTTTTCTTATTAATTTTATATTATAATATAAAAAAAATTTCTTATTTTCTTTTCATTATATTTAATTTTTTTCATTATCATCTTAATTCTTTATACCTTATCATCATTATTGAAAATTTTTTTAATTATATTTTGAAAATTGGTTATATTTTTGCAATATATATTAAAAACAATAATATTAATAATAACAAATTTTATAATAATTAATATTATATTTTTTTTTATTATCTTTATATATTTTTCTTTAATATTACTTATAATAATTATTTTGCAATATAACTACCATAAAATTTATAAAATTAAAATTATAAAATAATAATATATTAAAATATATACATAATTTTATTTTTTTTTAATAAATAATTATAATTATTGTATTTTAATTTAATAAAATTTTTTTAAAATTTAATTTATTAAATAATATAATATAAAAATAAAAATAAAAATATAAATAAAAAAATAAAAAATAAAAAAATATAATAAAATAATAATAATAATAAAAATTTTAAATTAAATAATTTATAAACATTCTTTATTTATTTTTAATATTATTTAGATTAATAAAATTCTTAATATTAATTTATTACCAAAATTTTCCCCAAATTTACAAAAAATTTAAAAAAAAATTTTTTGGGATACTCAAAAGATATTCCAATTTGCCTTTTTATTTAAATTTTTTTAAATTTTTTTTATTTGGAAATTCCTTTATTATACTTTATATTATTTACAATTTACCTTTATCATAATTATCATCATTATCATTTTTCCCAATATTTTCTTTTCCATTATTATAATTTTAAATTTTTATTATTATTCATTATTATGTTCATTTAATTTTTGAATAATATAAAAACAAAACAAAAATAATAAATAAAATAATAATAACAATATAAATTTTATTATTTATAATTTATTATTTATTATGTAATATTACTATAAAAATTTTAATTATATAAAAACAATAATAATGATAATAATAACAATAATAATACGAACAACAATATTATAACCCCTAGCATTATTATTATTATATTAACTTATTATTATTTTTGTTATATTTACAGTTTTAATAGATTTTTGGCAATAATACTAAAAATTTAAAATAAAAGTAATAATAATAAAAATAATAATAATAATAAATAATAATAATAATAATAAATAATAATAATAATAATAATAAATAATAATAATAAATATTCAAAATGTTATCAAAATTCTCTTTATTCTCACTTTTATCATCATTATTATGATTAATACAATTCTGGTAATTATTATCATTATTACCCTAATAATTGCCGAAAACACCAAAGAAATCGAAAAAACGTCATTTTGGAGTATACTCTCAAAAGGCTATATTTCGCTATATTTTGCCGCTTTTTCGACTATTGGAATGTTTTTCTTATACCTTTTTTATATTCTATATGGACACAATTCTTATTATCATCATTTATCATGATTATCATCATTATTATCGTTATATCATCATTATTCATTATCATCATTATCATCATCATTATCATCATTATTTCAATTTACCCTCATTATTGCAATTGTTTTTCATTATTATGCAATTATTGGGAGTTATAGTATATATTTTTGCAATAATACTAATAACCACAACAAAATAAAGTAATAACAATAATAATAACAATAATAACGATTTATAATAATTATTTATAATTTTC
>NW_023658717.1:16596-23204 GCF_015228065.2 Penaeus monodon | reverse complement strand
TTAAAACTTTCCTGATTATCATCATTATTCATCATTATCATATCATCATCATCATATCATCATTATTGCAAGTTTATCATCATTATTGCAATTATTATCATCATTATTGCAATTATTATCATTATTATTGCAATTATTGCAGTTATAATAATTATTTTTGCAATTATACTACTAGTAAAATTGAAATAATGATATAATAACAATAATAATATTAATAACGATATTATAATAATAATAATAATATACTATAATAAAAACATAATAATAATACATAATAATAATAATATAATAATAATATACTAATAATAATAATAATAATAATAATAATAATTAATAATAATAACAAATAATAATGATAATATTGATAATATTAATAATCATCAAATGTTATCAAAATTTTCTTTATTCTCGCTTTTATCCTCATTATTGTCATGATTAATGCGATTTTGGTAATTATTATCATTATTACCCTAATAATTTCCAAAATCATCAGAGAAATCAAAAAAACGTCATTTTGGAGTTTACTCTCAAAAGGCTATATTTCGCTAGATTTTGCCGCTTTTTCGACTTTTGGGAATTATTTTCTTTTACTTTTTTTTTATTATATATGGAGACAATTCCTGTTATTATCATCATTATCATCATGATTATCATCAATATTATCATTATCATCATCACTATCATCATTATTGCAATTATTATCATCATTACTGCAAATAACGATATTATAATGCCGCTTTTTCGACTTTTGGGAATTACTTTCTTTTACCTTTTTTTTTATTATATAAGGAAACAATTCCTGTTATTATCATCAATATTATCATGATTATCATCAATATTATCATTATCATCATCATTATCATCATTATCATCATTATTGCAATTATTATCATCATTATTCCAATTATTATCATTATTATTGCAATTATTATCATTATTATTGCAATTATTGCAGTTATAATATATAATTTTGCAACTATACTAATAACAACAACATATAATAATAGAAATAGCAATATAAACATAATAACGATATTATAATAATCTCTATATCATTATTTTAATTATATCGTTATTACAGTAATTATTACTGTTATAATAATTTTTTGCAATATACTACTAGTAAAAATGATAATAATGATAATAATAACAAAAATATTAATAACGTTATAATAATAATATAATAATACAATAATAATAATGATATATAATGATAATTATAATAATAATAAAAATAATATATAGAATGATAATAATAATAATAATATAATAAATAATAATAATAATAATAATAATAACATAATAATAATAGTATAATAATTTAATATATATATTGATATATTAATAATCATCAAATGTTATCAAATTCTCTTTATTCTCACTTTTATCTCATTATTGTCATGATTAATACGTTTTGTAATTTTTTTCATTATTACCCTAATTGCAAAAAATCAGAGAAATCGCAAAAAAGTCATTTTGGCGTTACCTCAAAGGGATATTTCGCTTAATTTTGCCCCTTTTTTGATTTTGGGAATTTTTTCTTTAAATTTTTTATTATATATAACAAACCCCGTTATTATCTCATTATTATATGTTATCATCTATATTTCTTATCATCATCATTATCATTATTGCAAATTTTTATCTCATTATTGCAATTATTTTCATTATTTTGCAATTATTGCGTTTAAATATATAAATTTTTCAAATATCTAATACACAACAATAAAAAAATAAAAATAATAATAACAAAATAAGATATTTTAATAATTATCTATATCATTATTTTAATTAAATCGTTATTACAGTAATTATTACTGAATTTAAAAATTTTTTTTTCAATTATAATAGTAAAATGTAAAATAAAATAATAACAATAATAAAAATTAAAAACGATATTTTAAAATTTAAAATTAATAAATATAAGGAAAAAAAAATAATAATTAAAAATAAATTTAAAAAAATATAATAATAAATTAATAATAAAAAAATAAAAATAAAAATTTTAAAATAATAATAAAAATAAAAATAAAAAAAAAATTTTAAAAAAATTTAAAAAAATAATAATAAAAATAAAATAAATTAAAAAATAAAAAATTTTAAAAAATATTAATAAACTCAAAAGGTAAAAAAATTCTCTTTTTCTCACTTTACCTCATTATTGTAGATTAAAACTTTTTGGGAATTATTTCATTATTACCCCATATTTCCAAAACATCAAGAAATCGAAAAAACGTCATTTGGAGAATCCCCCAAAGGCTATATTTCGCTAGTTTTTGCCGCTTTTTCACTTTTGGGAAATTTTTTTTTTTACCTTTTTTATTATATTGGGGAAATTCCTTTATTACACTTATTTCATGATTTCATCAGTATTATCTTATCTCATCTTATCATCATTACTCATTATTTTCAATTATTTTCATCATTATTGCAAATTTTTACATCATTATTGATATAATTACATTATTATTGAAAATTTTGAGTTATAATTTAATTTGAAATATACTATAACAAAAACAAAATAATGAAAAACAAAATTAACGTATAAGATATTATAAAATTCCCTTTTCATTATTTTAATTAATCGTTATTCCAAATCATTACAGTTTAAAAAATTTTTTTGCAATTATACCCGTAAAATGAAATAAAGATTAAAAACAAAAATAATTTATAACGTTTTAATAATAAAAATTTAAAAAATAATATAAAAATAATGAAATAATATAATAATAATAAAAATAATAATAATAATTAATAATAATAATAATATAACAAAAATAAAAATAAAAAATAATAATAATAACAAAAAAATATAATAATAATAATAATTAATAAAAATAAAAATAATATTGATAATTTAATAATCTCAAAGTTATCAAAATTCTCTTATTCCCTTTTATCCTCATTATTTTTCATGTTAATCATTTTTGAAATTATTCATTATTACCCTAATATTACCAAATCATCACAGAAATCAAAAAAAGTCTTTGGGGAACCTCAAAGGGTATTTTCGCTAGTTTTTTGCCGTTTTTTTCGATTTTTGGGAAATTTTTTTTTTTACCTTTTTTATCTTTATGAAACATTCCTGTTATTATTCTTTATTATCATATTATCATAAATTTATCATTATCCATCTTTCATCTTATCATCTTATTGCAATTTTTATCATCTTATTAAATTATTTTTCATTATTGAAATTTTTCATCATTATTGCAATTATTTCTTTATTTTTGCAATTATTGCATTAAAATATTGATTTTCAAATAACTATAACAACAACAAAAAATAGAAATAAAATAATATACCATAATAACGATTTTATAAAAATTTTCTATTATTATTTTATTAATATCGTTATTACGAAATTATTATGTTATAATAATTTTTTTGCAATTATCTACGAAAATTTAATATAAAAAAATAAAAATAATATTTTAAATAACGATATTATAATAATAATAATAATAAAAAATGATAATAATAAAATAATAAAAAATAATAATAAAATAATAATAAAAAAATAATATAATACAAAATAATAATACAAAAAAATTAAAATCAAAATTTTAAAAATTCTTTTTATTCTCATTTTTATCCTCATTTTTGGCATGATTAAAACGATTTTTTTGTAATTTTTATCATTATTACCCTAATAATTGCCAAAATCATCAGAGAAATCGAAAAAAAACGTCATTTTGGAGTATACTCTCAAAAGGCTATATTTCGCTAGATTTTGAAACTTTTTCGACTTCTGGGAATTATTTTCTTTTACCTTTTTTTATTATATAAGGAGACAATTCCTGTTATTATCATCATTATTATCATGATCATCATCAATATTATCATTAAAATCTTCATTATCATCATTATCATCATTATTGCAATTATCATCATCATTATTGCAATTATTATCATCATTATTGCAATTATTATCATTATTACAGTAATTATTACTATTATAATAATTATTTTTGCAATTATAATACTAGTAAAAATGATAATAATGATAATAATAACAATAATAATAATATAATAAAAATAATAATATAATAATAATATAATAATAAAATATAATAATTAATAATAATCAAAAATAATTATAATGGTAATATAATAATAATAAAAGATAATATTGATAATATTAATAATCATCAATGTTATCAAAATTCTCTTTTTTCTCACTTTTACCTCATTTTTGTCATGATTAAAAAGATTCTGGTAATTATTATCATTATTACCCTAATAATTGCCAAAATCATCAAGAAAAACGAAAAACGTCATTTTGGAGTATACTCTCAAAAGGCTATATTTCGCTAGATTTTGCCGCTTTTTCGACTTTTGGGAATGATTTTCTTTTACCTTTTTTATTATATATGGAGATAATTCTTGTTATTATCATCATTAAACATCATGATTATCTCAATATTATCATTACATCACCCTTATCATCATTGTCCATTATTGCAATTATTATCATCATTATTGCAATTATTATCATCATTATTGCAATTTTTTATAATTAAATTTTTGCAAATTTTTGGGAGTTTAATATTAATTTTGCAACTATACTAAAAACAAAACAATAATAATAGAAATAACAATATAATAACAATAATAACGATATTATAATAATTATCTATATCATTATTTTAATTAATATCGTTATTACAGTATTATACTGTATAATAATTATTTTGCAATTATACTACTATAAAATTGAAATAATGATAATAATAACAAAAAAATATTAATAACGATAATAATACTACAATAATAATAATAATAATATAATAATAATATAATAATAAAATAATAAATATAATAATAGTAATAATAATAATAAAAATGATATATTGATAATATTAATAATCATCAAATGTTATCAAAATTCTCTTTATTCTCACCTTTATCCTCATTATTGTCATGATTGATCCGATTTTGGTAATTATTATCATTATTACCCTAATAATTGCCGAAATCATCAGAGAAATTGAAAAAATGTCATTTTGGAGTATACTCTCAAAAGGCTATATTTCGCTAGATTTTGCCGCTATTTCGACTTTTGGGAATTATTTTCTTTTACCTTTCTTTTTATTATATATGGAGAGAATTCCTGTTATTATCATCATTATTATTATGATTATCATCAATATTATCATTATCATCACATTACATCATTATCATCATTATTGCAAATTTTTATCATCATTATTGCAATTATTATCATCATTATTGCAATTATTATCATTATTATTGCAATTTTTTGCAGTTATAATATATAATTTTTGGGAACTATCTAAAAACAACAAAATAATAATAAAAATAACAATAATAATAATAATAATAACGAATTTTTCTAAATTTTCTATACATTTTTTAATTAATACTTTTTACAGTCATTATTAAATGTTATAATAATTATTTTTTTCAATTATACTACTAGTAAAAAAGATAATAATGTATAAAAACAATAATAAAATTTAAAAACTTTTTATAATAATAAAATAATAAATTTATAATAATAAAAAAACTAAAAATAAAACAACAAAAATAAAAATAATATAATAAAAAGATAAAATAATAATAAAAATAATAAAAATAATATAAAAATAATAATAAAAAAATGATAATATTGATAAAATTTTAACATCAAAAGTTACAAAATTCTCTTTATTCTCACTTTTTTCCTATTATTGTCAGGATTAATTTGTTTTTGGGAATTTTATCTTATTACCCTAATAATTCCAAAAACATCAGATAAATCGAAAAAAAAACGTCATTTTGGGGGAATACTCTCAAAAGGCTATATTTCGCTAATTTAGCCGCTTTTTCGCTTTTGGGGAAATTTTTTTCTTTACCTTTTTTTTTTTTATAGGAGACAATTCCTGTTTTTATCCATTTTTATCTGATTATCACATATTATCATTATCATCTCATTTCATCATTATTTTCAATTATTTTCTCATTATTGCAATTATTTCATCATTATTGCAATTATTATCATTATTATTGCAAATTATTGCATTTAAAAATTTTAAATTTTGCAACTATAAAATTTAAAAAAAAAAATAAATAAAAAAATAACAATAATAATAACAAAAATTTATATTAAAATAAATTTTCTATATCATTATTTTAATTAATATCGTTATTTCCCGTAAATTTTTACTGTTAAATAATTATTTTTCAATTTTACTACAGTAAATGATAATAAAAAAAATAAATAAAATTTAAGGTTTTAATAATATAATAATAAAAAATAATGATAATAATAATTAATAATAAAATAAATAACAATAATAAAAATAATAAAAAGAATATTAATAACAATAAAAATAATAAAAAAAAATAATAATAATAATATGATAATAATAAAAATAAAAATAATAAAAAATAAAAATAAATAAAAATAATAATAATGAAAAATTGATAATAAAAAATCATCAAAATTTTTCAAAATTTCTTTATTCTCATTTTTTCCCCATTATTGTCTGATTAAAACGATTTTTTGGAAAATTTTATCATTATTAACCCCAATAATTACCAAATCATCACAGAAAAACAAAAAAAATAATTTTGAGTATGCTCTCAAAAAGGGGATATTTCGC
>NW_023658717.1:11011-16496 GCF_015228065.2 Penaeus monodon | reverse complement strand
ATAAAAAAAATAAAGAAAAACAATAATTAACAAAAACGATTTATAATAATTATCTATTCATTTTTTTAATTATTCGTTATTACAGTAATTATTACTGTTTTAAAATTTTTTTTGCAATTATACTACTAGTAAAAATAATATAATGATAATGATAACAAAAATAAAATTAAAAAGATATTATAATAATAAATAAAAATATAATGATAAAAATAATATAATAATAAAAATAAAATAAAATAAAATAAAATAATAAAATAAATAATAAAATAAAAATAATAACAATAAGAAAAAGAACAAAAATAGTAATAATAATAAAAGAATAATAATAATAATAATATTATAATCATCAAAGTTATTAATTCTCTTATTCTACTTTTTTTCCTCATTTTGTCATCATTAATCGATTTTGGGAATTTTTATCTTGTTACCCAAATAATTTCAAAAATCATCAAGAAATCAAAAAACGTCTTTTTGGGGTATACTCTCAAAAAGTTATATTTCCTAGATTTTGCCTTTTTTCGACTTTTTGAAAATATTTTTTTTTACCTTTTTTTTTTTTATATATGGGAAAAATTCCCCCTTATTATTATCTTATTTTCATGTTTCACAATTTATCATTATCATCATCATTATCATCATTTTGCAATTTTATCATCATTTTGCAATTATTATCATCTTATTTCAATTTATCTTATTATTGCAATTTTTGCGTTATAAAATAATTTTTCAAAATATACTAATAACAACAACAATAAAAGAAAAAACAAAATAATAACAATAATAACGATATTATAAAAATTATCTATAAATTTTTTAATTAAAATCGTTTTACAGTAAATATTACTGTTTTAATAATTTTTTCCAATTTACTACAAAAAAATGAAATAATGATAAAAATAAATTAAAAATTTAATAACGATATTAAAAAAATTAATAAATAAAGATATAAAAATGATAAATAAAGTAATAATAATAAAATAATATTAAAATAATATAATATAAAATAATAAAAACCCCCCCAAACAAAAAAAATAATAATAATAATAATAATAATAATATCATTATTAATAAAAATATAATAATAAAAAATAATAATAATAAAAAAATTTAAAAATAAAAGTAAAAATAATAAAAATAATATGTATTTTTTGGAAAATTTAAAAATCACAATGTTATCAAAATTCTCTTTTTCTCACTTTTTTCCCCATTTTGTCATGATTAATACGATTTTGGTAAATTATTATTATTCGCTAATAAATTTCCAAAATCACAAGGAAAACGAAAAAACGTCATTTTTGGGGTATACTCTCAAAAAGGGTATATTTTGCTAGATTTTGCCCTTTTTTTTGACTTTTAGGAAATTTTTTTTTTCCTTTTTTATTATATATAGACAATTTCCTGTTATTATCATCATTTTATCATGATTATCATCAATAATATCTTTCACATCTTTCCTCATTATCATCATTATTTCAATTATTATCATCATTTTTGAAATTATTATCATTATTATTGTAATTTTTGCAGTTATAATATATAATTTTTTCAACTATACTAATAACAACAGCAATAAAAAAAAGAAATAACAATATAATAACAATAATACGATATTATAATAATTATCTATATCATTATTTAATTAATATCGTTATCACAGTAATTATTACTGTTATAATAATTATTTTTGCAATATACTAGTAGAAAAATGATAATAATGCTAATAATAACAATATAATATTAATAACGATATTATAATAATAATAATAATAATAATGATAATAATAATGATAATAATAATATAATAATAATAATAATAAATAATAATAATAACTGTAATAATGATAATAAAATAATAAAATAATAAAATAATAGTAATTAATAATTATTATAATAATAATAATAATATTGATAATATTAATATCATCAAATGTTATCAAAATTCTCTTTATTCTCACTTTTATCCTCATTATTGTCATGATTAAAACGATTCTGGTAATTATTATCATTATTACCCTAATAATTGCCAAAATCATCAGAGAAAACGAAAAACGTCATTTTGGAGTATACTCTCAAAGGCTATATTTCGCTAGATTTTGCCGGTTTTTCGACTTTTGGAATTATTTTCTTTTACCTTTTTTATTATATATGGAGACAATTCCTGTTATTATCATCATTATTATCATGATTATCATCAATATTATCATTATCATCATCATTATCATCATTATTGCAATTATTATCATCATTATTGCAATATTATCATCATTATTGTAATTATTATCATTATTATTGCAATATTGCAGTTATAATATATAATTTTGCAAAATATACTAATAACAACAACATAATAATAGAAATAACAAAAATAATAAGAATAATAACGATATTGTAATAATTATCTATATCATTATTTTAATTAATATCGTTATTACAGTAATTATTACTGTTATAATATTATTTTTGCAATATACTACTAGTAAAATGATAATAATGATAATAATAACAATAATAATATTAATAACGATATTTAATAATAATATAATAATAATGATATAATAATGATAATAATATAATAATAATAATAATAATAATAATAATACTAATAATAATAATAATTAATAATAATATAATAATAATATAATAATGATAATATTGATAATATTAATAATCATCAAATTCTCTTTATTCTCACTTTTATCCTCATTATTGTCATGATTAATACGATTTTGGTAATTATTATCATTATTACCCTAATAATTGCTAAAATCATCAAAGAAATCGAAAAAACGTCATTTTGGAGTATACTCTCAAAAGGCTATATTTCTCTAGATTTTGCCGACTTTTGGGAATTATTTTCTTTTACCTTTTTTATTATATATGGAGACAATTCCTGTTATTATCATCACTATTATCATAATTATTATCAATATTATCATTATCATCATCATTATCATCAATATTGCAATTATTATCATCATAATTGCAATTATTATCATCATTATTGCAATTATTATCATCATTATTGCAATAATTATCATTATTATTGCAATTATTGGAGTTATAATATATAATTTTGCAACTATACTACTAGTAAAATTGATAATAATAATAATAATAGCAATAATAATATTAATAACGATATAATAATAATAATAATAATAATGATAATAATAATGATAATAATAATAATAACAAATAATAATAATAATAATAATAATAATAATAATAATAATAATAATAATAATAATAATAATAACAATAATAATAATAATAATCATCAAATGTTATAAAATTCTCTTTATTCTCACTTTTATCCTCATTATTGTCATGATTAATACTATTTTGGTAATTATTATCATTATTACCCTAATAATTGCCAAAATCATCAGAGAAATCGAAAAAACGTCATTTTGGAGTATACTCTCAAAAGGCTATATTTCGCTAGATTTTGCCGCTTTTTCGACTTTTGGGATTATTTTCTTTTACCTCTTTTTTATTATATATGGAGACAATTCCTGTTATTATCATCATTATTATCATGATTATCATCAATATTATCATTATTATCATCATTATCATCATTATCATCATTATTGCAATTATTATCATCATTATTGCAATTATTGCAGTTATAATATATAATTTTGCAACTATACTAATAACAACAACAATAAAAATAGAAATAACAATAATAATAACAATAATAACGATATTATAATAATAATAATAATAATGATAATAATAATAATAATAATAATAATAATATTGATAATATTAATAATCATCAAATGTTATCAAAATTCTCTTTATTCTCACTTTTATCCTCATTATTGTCATGATTAATACGATTTTGGTAATTATTATCATTATTACCCTAATAATTGCCAAAATCATCAGAGAAATCGAAAAAACGTCATTTTGGAGTATATTCTGAAAAGGCTATATTTTGCTAGATTTTGCCGCTTTTTCGACTTTTGGGAATTATTTTCTTTTACCTTTTTTGTTATATATGGAGACAATTCCTGTTATTATCATCATTATTATCATGATTATCATCAATATTATCATTATCATCATTATTGCAATTATTATCATCATTATTGCAATTATTATCATCATTATTTCAAATATTATCATTATTATTGCAATTATTGCAGTTATAATATATAATTTTCAACTATACTAATAAGAACAACAATAATAATAGAAATATCAATAATAATAACAATAATAACGATATTATAATAATTATCTATATCATTATTTTAATTAATATCGTTATTACAGTAATTATTGCTGTTATAATAATTATTTTTGCAATTATACTACTAGTAAAAATGATAATAATGATAATAATAACAATAATAATATTAATAATAATAATAATAATAATAATAATAATAATAATAATAATAATAAACAATAATAATAATAACAATAATAATAATAATAATAATAATAATGATAATAATAATAATAATAATAATAATAATAATAATAATAATAATAATAATAATAATAATATTGATAATATTAATAATCATCAAATGTTATCAAAATTCTCTTTATTCTCACTATTATCCTCATTATTGTCATGATTAATACGATTTTCGTAATTATTATCATTATTATCTATATCATTATTTTAATTAATATCGTTAGTACAGTAATTATTACTGTTATAATAATTATTTTTGCAATTATACTACTAGTAAAAATGATAATAATGATAATAATAGCAATAATAATATTAATAACGATATAATAATAATAATAATAATAATGATAATAATAATAATAATAATAATAGTAATAATAATAATAATAATGATAATATTGATAATATTAATAATCATCAAATGTTATCAAAATTCTCTTTTTCTCACTTTTATCATCATTATTGTCATGATTAATACGATTTTGGTAATTATTATCATTATTACCATAATAATTACCAAAATCATCAGAGAAATCGAAAAAACGTCATTTTGGAGCATACTCTCAAAAGGCTATATTTTGCTAGATTTTGCCGCTTTTTCGACTTTTGGGAATTATTTTCTTTTACCTTTTTTTATTATATATGGAGACAATTCCTGTTATTATCAGCATTATTATCATGATTATCATCAATATTATCATTATCATCATCATTATCATCATTATTGATATTATTATCATCATTATTGCAATTATTATAATCATTATTTCAATTATTATCATTATTATTGCAATTATTGCAGTTATAATATATAATTTTGCAACTATACTAATAAGAACAACAATAATAATAGAAATAACAATAATAATAACAATAATAACGATATTATAATAATTATCTATATCATTATTTTAATTAATATCGTTATTACAGTAATTATTACTGTTATAATAATTATTTCCATTATCTACTAGTAAAATGATATATTATTTATTAATACGTTTTAATATACGATAATAATATTAAATAATGATATAATAATAATAA